>NW_028293465.1:217500-232500 GCF_964106645.2 Podarcis pityusensis
CAGCTCTGACAGTAAGCTCCATCCCTAGATTGTGGGCATCTACGTCCTCGCGGAGAGGAGAGAAAGCGGGTGCCTACTAGCGAGCTCACGAACGGCAGACAACATGACGGCCGAACAGCAGATAGTGGAACTCAGAGAAGCAGTGACACGACTGAATGCCGAGGCTCTTGCATCCAGGAAGAGAGAGGAGGACGCAGCTGCCGCCTACAGGGATCTCCAGGTCAGGTTGGAAGTGCTTACGAAGCAAGGGCAACTGACACCCAAACCGGAGGGGATTGGGTTGGGGAGACGAACAGGCGGTCTGGTCTCTCACTTCGATGGGAATTTGCAACAGTACCCCAACTTTAGAGCAGATGTAATGTGTGCACTGCAACTGCTGAACAAAGACTTTAGAGATGAGCAAGAGAAGGTGGGATTCATCATGTCCCATTTGCATGGAGATGCTAAAGCATGGCTGCGCAATTTGTGGAGAGATAATGATCCGGCGCTCCAAAATGCGGATGCCTTTATTAAAGCGATGGATGGGTGCTTTTTATCAAGCATTGACGTGGATCTTGCTCGGCAGCAGATACATGGACTGAAGCAAGGGAGGGCCAGCGTAAGGCAGTACCATGCCCGCTTTTTCGCTTTGGTCAGTGCCCTGGAATGGGACAGAGATTCGGCTCCTGTAAGAGACCTGTTTTGGGAGGGATTGCACGGCTCGGTTAAAGATGAAATTGCGAGGGGGGAGAGACCCCGGACCACGCAGGAGATCGTTCAGAGGGCGCTGGCGGTGGGGGTGCGGCTGGAAGGACGTCCGTGGAGCAGGGACGAAGGGCGTGGAGGGCGCGAACCAGCCAGGGGCTCCTCCTTCCTTCCCAGAGAAGCAGCGCGTGCGCAATCCACGCCTCCGCCAGGAGGAGGAGCGGAACCTATGGAGGTTGGAGGTGCAAGGGCTCAGTCAGCAGCCAGAGCCCTAGCACCGGCAGCAGTGAAAGCGAAGCCTCCTAGAGGGAACAGGAAGTGTTACATCTGCGATGATCCACAGCATATGGCGAAAGAGTGTCCCCAGAGGCTCCACAAGCACACTGCAGCCTCAGCAATGGTAACTGCAGCAACGCAGCAAGGACAACCACAGCAGGGAAACGAAGGAGTCTGGTTGGAGGAAGAGGCACTGGGGCCCAACCAGACGTGTCAGTGAAGCAGTCCCCAGAGATTTTACAGCCCATGGACCCCCTCCCGCCCAAACCGGTAGTGAAGCTCACCGCGTCGCTCCAGCTGCCCAATGGAATCACCATGGACGTGCCAATCACCATTGACTCCGGAAGCAATGCGGACTTTATAGGGCAGGACTTTGTCGACCGGCACGCTATACAGTTGCTGCCTGCCACGCTGCCCCTGCAGGTTGTCACGGTGGATGGCAGGGAGCTGCTAGGGGGGCAAGTGGTGAAGCAGACGCCACCAATGGTGATGCGACTTGGGAATCACAGGGAAATCATCAGCTTCAATGTCACTCAACTATCGGACACGCCCATTGTATTGGGCATGAGTTGGCTGGACAAGCACAGCCCGACGCTGGCTTGGTACCAGAGGCAGCTGACCTTCGGCTCTTCCTTTTGCGCTGAACACTGCATCGTGCCCAGGCAGGAAGGAGGGGAAGAGGAGTCACAGCTGCAGCTAGGCACGCTGCAAGCGGTCCCCCACAAGTACGCAGAATTTTTGGAGGTTTTCTGCGAGAAAGAGGCAGACAGGCTACCCCCCCACAGACCATATGACTGCAAAATTGACCTGCTGCCGGGGGCGGCGCTACCCAAAGGGAAGCTGTATTCCATGTCTGAGGACGAACTGCAGGAACTCAAAGAGTTCATAGATCATAATTTGGAGCGCGGTTTCATCCGAGAGTCCAAGGCAGCGGGGGGCAGTCCGGTATTCTTTGTTAAGAAGCGGGACACGCCCCAAAAAAGACTTGTAGTGGACTTTCGCATCTTGAACAGTGTGACCAAGCCATCGGACTTCCCCATGCCCCGAATCGACGACCTCCTCGCAAAGGTACGGAAGGGCAGAGTGTTCACCAAGTTGGACCTGCGAGGGGCATACAACCTCATTCGCATGCGGGAGGGAGATGAGTGGAAGACAGCCATGTTCACGCCCCTGGGCACCTACGAATATAGAGTTATGCCTTTTGGATTGCAAAATGGCTCCCACGTTTTTCAAGCTTTCATGCATCACGTGTTGGCGGGGCTCCTCTACAAGACGTGCGTCTGTTTCTTGGATGACATCCTGATCTTTTCGGAATCGCAGCAGGAGCATGACAGACACGTCAAGGAAGTGCTGAGCAGGCTACAGCAACATAGGCTTTACGCCAAGCTGGAGAAGTGCCAATTCGACGTGACCGAGGTGGATTTCCTGGGCTACAAGTTGTCTGATAAAGGGCTCGCCATGGACAGCGCCAAGGTCCGAGCAGTGTTGGATTGGAAAAGCCCACGCAACCGGAAGGAGGTCCAACGGTTTGTCGGCTTCGCGAACTTCTATCGCAAGTTTATCAAAGGCTTTGCGATGCAGACAGCGGCCATCACGGACACGCTCAGCTCCAAGAAAAAGAAGTTCATCTGGACAGAGCAGGCGGAGCAGTCCTTTCAGGCACTCAAGCGTCTCTTCGCGTCGGAAGAGCAGCTGCTTCATGTCAACCCCAGCAGGCCGATGAGGGTGGAGACAGACGCTTCGGACAGAGCCGTGGGAGCAGTCCTGCTGCAGAAAGACCCGCAGGGGGTTTGGAGGCCGGGAGCGTTTTACTCAAGGAAGCTCAGCAAGTCCGAACAGAACTACACCATCTGGGACAGGGAGTTGCTGGCCATTCATGCAGCGTTCAAAGCGTGGAGGCACTTCCTGATCGGCGCCAAGCACACGGTGCAGGTCTGCACGGACCACAAGAATCTAGAGCACTGGCGCACGGCACAGTTCCTGAACCAGAGGCAGATACGTTGGGCTGAGTTCTTTGCGAATTTCGACTTCCGAATAGAGTATGTCCCGGGGGACACCAACATCATGGCGGATGCTCTCTCCCGTAAGCCACAGTATCTGGAGGAGGCAACGCCAGCGGCCGCCATGCACATCTTCGCACCGACAGTGTGGGCGTGCGCGGCGGCAACAGTTGACCTGGATGCGGTGCGACGAGCGTTGCAGGATGACTCCTTCGCGCAAGCAAAGATGGCAGAGGTGCACAGGGGCACGGCAGCGACCGACGAGTTCCAGCTGCGAGATGGTTTGCTCATCCGTAAAGGGGCCATCTACGTGCCGGGAGACGAACTTCGCGCCAAGGTACTGCAGCAGCTGCACGACGCGCCCACTGCCGGGCACTTTGGCAAGGAGAAGACGGTGGAATTAGTAGCCAGAGACTTCTGGTGGCCCGGAATGAGAGGGGAAGTCGCGGACTACGTGGCGAGGTGTGACACCTGCCAGAGGTCCAAACCAGTGCACAGACCGCCGGCCGGACTGCTGGAACCGCTGCAAACTCCGTTCGAGCCATGGGAGAGAGTGGCCCTGGACTTTGTCACGGATCTGCCCAGCTCGAGGGGCAAGACGGCTGTGCTGGTGGTGGTGGATTTGTTCTCCAAGATGGCACATTTCATTCCGTGTGCGAAGGTGGCCACGGCGGAACAAACCGCCAAACTGTTCATAGACCACGTGTTCAAGGTTCACGGTCTGCCGCGGTCTATTCTGTCCGACCGAGGGCGACAGTTCATCTCAAACTTCTGGCAGAGGCTGATGGGCTTCCTGAACGTCAAGATCAACCTGGCGTCGGCTAGACACCCGCAGACCAACGGGCAAGCGGAGCGGGTCAATGCCATCATGCAGCAGTACCTGAGATGTTATGCGAATCAACAGCCTGCGACGTGGGTGGATTACCTGCCTCTCGCCGAGTTCGCCTACAACAACACGAAGCACGTGTCCACGGGGGTCACGCCGTTCTTCGCCAACAACGGGAGGCACCCTAGAACCTTCCCGGGACTGGAAAGAATGGGGGAGGGGGAGCCGCAGACAGCAGATGCGTTCGCGTCGGAGTTGCAGGAGGTCCACGATCAGCTGCGGCGGCACCTGGAGCTGGCTAAACACGCATACAAGGTACAAGCGGACAAACACAGAAGGGTTGGCGAAGAGATCCATGTGGGAGACTGGGTCTGGTTAGCAGCCCACGCAGTGCCGGCCAGGTCGTTGGCGAAGAAGAAACTAGGGCATAAACAACTGGGGCCCTACCAAGTCGACGAACAGGTCAACCCGGTGGCTTTCAGGCTGGCTCTTCCGGAGGGTTCCAGAATGCATCCGGTGTTCCACAGATCGGTGCTCACTCCCTACAAGGCACCTCACAGGTTTCAGGAACCAGGAACGGCACCGGGTCCGCTCCGAGAGAGAACCGGGCAAGGGGGAGTGGCACAGGAGGAGCGCATCAACGAAGTCACGGAGATTTTGGACTCCAGATGGGGGGAAGAGGGGGTAGAATACCTTCTCGCCAAGGAGGGCACCCCGGCCAGTGCCAACAGCTGGGTGCCGGGCTACGCTTTAGACGAACCTCTGCTCAAAGAAGAGTTTCATGCCCTCTTCCCACATAGGCCAATGCCAGCAGACTTTTTCGACGACTGGCTTTTCACGCCCACGCTTTCAGCCAGCACGTTCCGGGGGTTCGACTCGGACGAGGAACCGACACGAGACGCCCGTTCCCCGGAGGGGTCACCCTCGGGATCTGCTTCAGAACCCTCGTATTGGTGGGATGATCGACCAGAGGAGCAGTTCCGCAGAAGGTGGCTGGAGGGTCCAGGACGAGCAACGTCTCCAGAAGGCAACGAAGGAGAGACGGACATGGACGTTTTCGGGGACGACCCGGGTTTCGAGCACGGCGGCACAGAGATGGAAGCGGAGGTGACCGTCGTCAACGAGAGCAGGGAGGAAGAACCGGAAGACTTCGGATGGCGGCCCGCCACGGGAAGCGAACTGTATCCGACATTCGTCCCCCTGACACGGCAGCACCCAGATCCCGCACCGGAAGGAGGGGAGGGGGGAAGAGGGGGCTTCGAGGGGGGGATGAATGTCAGGGGTTCAGGAGCAGAGGCAAGGGCAAGGGAGGAAACAGAGAGCGAGGGAGAGGAGGCAGAAGAAAAGATGAGTGATGACGACGACCCGAGATCTCCGAGTCTTTCCAGTGAATCAGAAGATTCACAGAAAGGAGCACCAGTGGCCAGGGCAAGGGGGGAGCCTAGGGGGACACCCCAGGAAGATAGAGCCAGAGGGGACTCAGAGGGGAGCAGTTGGAAATCAGGACCAGCGTCACCGCCAGAGAGCAGGGAAGAGGAAGGGCGCCAGGGATCAAGCGCTGGCAGCTCACAACAGGGGGGAGGGCACGAGTCAGGAGTGGCCACACCTCCATCGGGGAGCGAAGAAACGGTCAGACGGAAGGTGGAAGGTTGGGCGCGCGTGCCAAGTTCAAATGCACAGGAAGGTGGCGCAGTAGGCAGCCCGGAAAGGGAGCCAGGTCCTAAAGCCCGCCGAAAGGAGGGAGAAGAGTCAGGGGGGTCAGCGTCAGAGGAATCCCGGAAGGAAGAGACCCCGGGGGGCAGAGGGACCCAGAGAAGAACAGTCAGGCGGAAAAGGTGGAGCAAGGCTAGGATATTAAGTTGGTGTACAAGGGGCGGAGACTCAGATGGAGCTTCGCCGATCTAACCATGAGACGTAGAGTTGCACGCAGCAGCTTGAGAATGGAAACTGTAACTCAATAAAGACTTTTATTTAATGATCGCTGGCTAGCGTGATCCTCTGTGAGCTAGGATCTGGAAGCAGCTCTGACAGAGATGTTCAAGCGCACCTGACAGAAATGAAGTTTCTGCGTCAACAGATGGTGGAACGCAATTTCCGTCTTCAGGAGGAAGTATTTTGCTTCATGATGATAAACAGCCTTAGCCGCACCTACAAGGTTGTTGCCAGTCAGCTTGGTTCCCTACCGGCCGCGCAGCTGACCGCGGAGAGAGTTTGTGCTGTGGTCCTGAATGAACACGACAGACTTGCTGCACTGGAAGAAAAAGACAGGGGGAGGGAAGAACAGAGTTCTAATTCCCCCACTGCTGATGCTACTGGGGAGCATGGAGTAGCATTGAGTGCTGTCCGATGCTACAATTGTGGACAGACTGGGCATCTACAGCGAAACTGTAAGAAGCCGCGCCAGTCAAGAGGAGCAAAGAGCAGCTCTACGAAGCCTCAGGCGTCAGGCAAAAGCCGTACCAAGTGCCAGATGAAACCTGCAAAGGCTATGATGGCGAAAGGAACCACGCCAGATGTTGGGAACTCGTTCATAATTGACACGGGCGCCACGGTTCATATGTGCCCGCACAGAGGACTGTTTTCGACGTTGAAGAAGCAAAGCTTCACTGTGAAACAGGCCAACGGTCAGGAGTTGGAAGCGACTGGAATTGGGACTGTGTATCTTGAGAGTCTGAACTTGACTATAAATGATGTTTACCTGGTTCCAGAACTGAGATTTAATCTGCTGAGCGTGTCGCAGATTGCAAAGAAAGGACTGAAACTGTCCTATGATGCTAAAAGCTGCAAGATCTACAAAGATGGAGAACTGTTTCTTACTGCCAAAGAGAAAGATGGACTGTATTTGTTGACTTTTGATCAAAGTGATTACATGAAATGTAATTCTTTTGTTTCTAACGAAATCTCTCTCGCAGGTGTGACCAGTGTGAGCACCAGGAAGAGCACCAAGACCAAGAAGGTCGACAGAGCATTTCAGCGGGTGTATGCTGATGTGATTGGTCCTCTAGAACCATCTAGAGGCGGTGCACGATTTTACCTTGTGTGTGTGGATTGTTTCACTAATTATTCTTGGGTTTATATGATGGAGAAACCGCAAGAAACTTTAGAAAAGTTTCAGGAGTTTTGTGACAAGGTTAAAAGTATGCATGATGCTAACATTGATTGTCTTTTCACAGATGAGAAGCAAGTTTTTCTGTTACAGAAGTTTCAGAAGTTCCTGGATGGAAAAGGGATAGACCATAAAGTTGCAGTTTCACAAGAAGCGTGGAACAGGGGGGTCTGTGTAAAAGTGAACAAAGAATTGCAAAAGGGGATGAATGCACAATTGCTGAGTTCACATTTGCCACATGAATATTGGGCGGAGTCGTTAATGTCCTATCTTCATGTGTGGTTGAGAAAAGTCTCAACAGAGTTGGGATGTTCTCCTTTTGAGAAGCTGTTCAATAGAAAACCTTCTGTTGCCTATTTCAAGGTTTTCGGGTCTCATGTGAGAACAGAAGCTCCAGGTGGAGTAAAGAATGCCAGAGGCATTTTTGTGGGTTATGAAAAAGGTCTCTACAGAGTAATTTTGTCTGAATCTGGTCAGGTGATTCTCACAAAGTTCCTAGAGAGTGCTCCAGAGCAAGAGCGGGTTGTAGAACAAACATTTCCCACAGGAAACGATTCTGATGATGATGATTGTCAGAGCTGCTTCCAGATCCTAGCTCACAGAGGATCACGCTAGCCAGCGATCATTAAATAAAAGTCTTTATTGAGTTACAGTTTCCATTCTCAAGCTGCTGCGTGCAACTCTACGTCTCATGGTTAGATCGGCGAAGCTCCATCTGAGTCTCCGCCCTTTGTACACCAACTTAATATCCTAGCCTTGCTCCACCTTTTCCGCCTGACTGTTCTTCTCTGGGTCCCTCTGCCCCCCGGGGTCTCTTCCTTCCGGGATTCCTCTGACGCTGACGCTGACCCCCCTGACTCTTCTCCCTCCTTTCGGCGGGCTTTAGGACCTGGCTCCCTTTCCGGGCTGCCTACTGCGCCACCTTCCTGTGCATTTGAACTTGGTGCGCGCGCCCAACCTTCCACCTTCCGTCTGACCGTTTCTTCGCTCCCCGATGGAGGTGTGGCCACTCCTGACTCGTGCCCTCCCCCCTGTTGTGAGCTGCCAGCGCTTGACCCCTGGCGCCCTTCCTCTTCCCTGCTCTCTGGCGGTGACGCTGGTCCCGATTTCCAACTGCTCCCCTCTGAGTCCCCTCTGGCTCTATCTTCCTGGGGTGTCCCCCTAGGCTCCCCCCTTGCCCTGGCCACTGGTGCTCCTTTCTGTGAATCTTCTGATTCACTGGAAAGACTCGGAGATCTCGGGTCGTCGTCATCACTCATCTTTTCTTCTGCCTCCTCCCCCTCGCTCTCTGTTTCCTCCCTTGCCCTTGCCTCTGCTCCTGAACCCCTGACATCCATCCCCCCCTCGAAGCCCCCTCTTCCCCCCTCCCCTCCTTCCGGTGCGGGATCTGGGTGCTGCTGTGTCAGGGGGACGAATGTCGGATACAGTTCGCTTCCCGTGGCGGGCCGCCATCTGAAGTCTTCTGGTTCTTCCTCCCTGCTCTCGTTGACGACGGTCACCTCCGCTTCCATCTCTGTGCCGCCGTGCTCGAAACCCGGGTCGTCCCCGAAAACGTCCATGTCCGTCTCTCCCTCATTGCCTTCTGGAGACGTTGCTCGCCCTGGACCCTCCAGCCACCTTCTGCGGAACTGCTCCTCTGGTCGATCATCCCACCAATACGAGGGTTCTGAAGCAGATCCCGAGGGTGACCCCTCCGGGGAACGGGCGTCTCGTGTCGGTTCCTCGTCCGAGTCGAACCCCCGGAACGTGCTGGCTGAAAGCGTGGGCGTGAAAAGCCAGTCGTCGAAAAAGTCTGCTGGCATTGGCCTATGTGGGAAGAGGGCATGAAACTCTTCTTTGAGCAGAGGTTCGTCTAAAGCGTAGCCCGGCACCCAGCTGTTGGCACTGGCCGGGGTGCCCTCCTTGGCGAGAAGGTATTCTACCCCCTCTTCCCCCCATCTGGAGTCCAAAATCTCCGTGACTTCGTTGATGCGCTCCTCCTGTGCCACTCCCCCTTGCCCGGTTCTCTCTCGGAGCGGACCCGGTGCCGTTCCTGGTTCCTGAAACCTGTGAGGTGCCTTGTAGGGAGTGAGCACCGATCTGTGGAACACCGGATGCATTCTGGAACCCTCCGGAAGAGCCAGCCTGAAAGCCACCGGGTTGACCTGTTCTTCGACTTGGTAGGGCCCCAGTTGTTTATGCCCTAGTTTCTTCTTCGCCAACGACCTGGCCGGCACTGCGTGGGCTGCTAACCAGACCCAGTCTCCCACATGGATCTCTTCGCCAACCCTTCTGTGTTTGTCCGCTTGTACCTTGTATGCGTGTTTAGCCAGCTCCAGGTGCCGCCGCAGCTGATCGTGGACCTCCTGCAACTCCGACGCGAACGCATCTGCTGTCTGCGGCTCCCCCTCCCCCATTCTTTCCAGTCCCGGGAAGGTTCTGGGGTGCCTCCCGTTGTTGGCGAAGAACGGCGTGACCCCCGTGGACACGTGCTTCGTGTTGTTGTAGGCGAACTCGGCGAGAGGCAGGTAATCCACCCACGTCGCAGGCTGTTGATTCGCATAACATCTCAGGTACTGCTGCATGATGGCATTGACCCGCTCCGCTTGCCCGTTGGTCTGCGGGTGTCTAGCCGACGCCAGGTTGATCTTGACGTTCAGGAAGCCCATCAGCCTCTGCCAGAAGTTCGAGATGAACTGTCGCCCTCGGTCGGACAGAATAGACCGCGGCAGACCGTGAACCTTGAACACGTGGTCTATGAACAGTTTGGCGGTTTGTTCCGCCGTGGCCACCTTCGCACACGGAATGAAATGTGCCATCTTGGAGAACAAGTCCACCACCACCAGCACAGCCGTCTTGCCCCTCGAGCTGGGCAGATCCGTGACAAAGTCCAGGGCCACTCTCTCCCATGGTTCGAACGGAGTTTGCAGCGGTTCCAGCAGTCCGGCCGGCGGTCTGTGCACTGGTTTGGCCCTCTGGCAGGTGTCACACCTCGCCACGTAGTCCACGACTTCCCCTCTCATTCCGGGCCACCAGAAGTCTCTGGCTACTAATTCCACCGTCTTCTCCTTGCCAAAGTGCCCGGCAGTGGGCGCGTCGTGCAGCTGCTGCAGTACCTTGGCGCGAAGTTCGTCTCCCGGCACGTAGATGGCCCCTTTACGGATGAGCAAACCATCTCGCAGCTGGAACTCGTCGGTCGCTGCCGTGCCCCTGTGCACCTCTGCCATCTTTGCTTGCGCGAAGGAGTCATCCTGCAACGCTCGTCGCACCGCATCCAGGTCAACTGTTGCCGCCGCGCACGCCCACACTGTCGGTGCGAAGATGTGCATGGCGGCCGCTGGCGTTGCCTCCTCCAGATACTGTGGCTTACGGGAGAGAGCATCCGCCATGATGTTGGTGTCCCCCGGGACATATTCTATTCGGAAGTCGAAATTCGCAAAGAACTCAGCCCAACGTATCTGCCTCTGGTTCAGGAACTGTGCCGTGCGCCAGTGCTCTAGATTCTTGTGGTCCGTGCAGACCTGCACCGTGTGCTTGGCGCCGATCAGGAAGTGCCTCCACGCTTTGAACGCTGCATGAATGGCCAGCAACTCCCTGTCCCAGATGGTGTAGTTCTGTTCGGACTTGCTGAGCTTCCTTGAATAAAACGCTCCCGGCCTCCAAACCCCCTGCGGGTCTTTCTGCAGCAGGACTGCTCCCACGGCTCTGTCTGAAGCGTCTGTCTCCACCCTCATCGGCCTGCTGGGGTTGACATGAAGCAGCTGCTCTTCCGACGCGAAGAGACGCTTGAGTGCCTGAAAGGACTGCTCCGCCTGCTCTGTCCAGATGAACTTCTTTTTCTTGGAGCTGAGCGTATCCGTGATGGCCGCTGTCTGCATCGCAAAGCCTTTGATAAACTTGCGATAGAAGTTCGCGAAGCCGACAAACCGTTGGACCTCCTTCCGGTTGCGTGGGCTTTTCCAATCCAACACTGCTCGGACCTTGGCGCTGTCCATGGCGAGCCCTTTATCAGACAACTTGTAGCCCAGGAAATCCACCTCCGTCACGTCGAATTGGCACTTCTCCAGCTTGGCGTAAAGCCTATGTTGCTGTAGCCTGCTCAGCACTTCCTTGACGTGTCTGTCATGCTCCTGCTGCGATTCCGAAAAGATCAGGATGTCATCCAAGAAACAGACGCACGTCTTGTAGAGGAGCCCCGCCAACACGTGATGCATGAAAGCTTGAAAAACGTGGGAGCCATTTTGCAATCCAAAAGGCATAACTCTATATTCGTAGGTGCCCAGGGGCGTGAACATGGCTGTCTTCCACTCATCTCCTTCCCGCATGCGAATGAGGTTGTATGCCCCTCGCAGGTCCAACTTGGTGAACACTCTGCCCTTCCGTACCTTTGCGAGGAGGTCGTCGATTCGGGGCATGGGGAAGTCCGATGGCTTGGTCACACTGTTCAAGATGCGAAAGTCCACTACAAGTCTTTTTTGGGGCGTGTCCCGCTTCTTAACAAAGAATACCGGACTGCCCCCCGCTGCCTTGGACTCTCGGATGAAACCGCGCTCCAAATTATGATCTATGAACTCTTTGAGTTCTTGCAGTTCGTCCTCAGACATGGAATACAGCTTCCCTTTGGGCAGCGCCGCCCCCGGCAGCAGGTCAATTTTGCAGTCATATGGTCTGTGGGGGGGTAGCCTGTCTGCCTCCTTCTCGCAGAAAACCTCCAAAAATTCCGCGTACTTGTGGGGAACCGCTTGCAGCGTGCCTAGCTGCAGCTGTGACTCCTCTTCCCCTCCTTCCTGCCTGGGCACGATGCAGTGTTCAGCGCAAAAGGAAGAGCCGAAGGTCAGCTGCCTCTGGTACCAAGCCAGCGTCGGGCTGTGCTTGTCCAGCCAACTCATGCCCAATACAATGGGCGTGTCCGATAGTTGAGTGACATTGAAGCTGATGATTTTCCTGTGATTCCCAAGTCGCATCACCATTGGTGGCGTCTGCTTCACCACTTGCCCCCCTAGCAGCTCCCTGCCATCCACCGTGACAACCTGCAGGGGCAGCGTGGCAGGCAGCAACTGTATAGCGTGCCGGTCGACAAAGTCCTGCCCTATAAAGTCCGCATTGCTTCCGGAGTCAATGGTGATTGGCACGTCCATGGTGATTCCATTGGGCAGCTGGAGCGACGCGGTGAGCTTCACTACCGGTTTGGGCGGGAGGGGGTCCATGGGCTGTAAAATCTCTGGGGACTGCTTCACTGACACGTCTGGCTGGGCCCCAGTGCCTCTTCTTCCAACCAGACTCCTTCGTTTCCCTGCTGTGGTTGTCCTTGCTGCGTTGCTGCAGTTACCATTGCTGAGGCTGCAGTGTGCTTGTGGAGCCTCTGGGGACACTCTTTCGCCATATGCTGTGGATCATCGCAGATGTAACACTTCCTGTTCCCTCTAGGAGGCTTCGCTTTCACTGCTGCCGGTGCTAGGGCTCTGGCTGCTGACTGAGCCCTTGCACCTCCAACCTCCATAGGTTCCGCTCCTCCTCCTGGCGGAGGCGTGGATTGCGCACGTGCTGGTTCTCTGGGAAGGAAGGAGGAGCCCCTGGCTGGTTCGCGCCCTCCACGCCCTTCGTCCCTGCTCCACGGACGTCCTTCCAGCCGCACCCCCACCGCCAGCGCCCTCTGAACGATCTCCTGCGTGGTCCGGGGTCTCTCCCCCCTCGCAATTTCATCTTTAACCGAGCCGTGCAATCCCTCCCAAAACAGGTCTCTTACAGGAGCCGAATCTCTGTCCCATTCCAGGGCACTGACCAAAGCGAAAAAGCGGGCATGGTACTGCCTTACGCTGGCCCTCCCTTGCTTCAGTCCATGTATCTCCTGCCGAGCAAGATCCACGTCAATGCTTGATAAAAAGCACCCATCCATCGCTTTAATAAAGGCATCCGCATTTTGGAGCGCCGGATCCTTATCTCTCCACAAATTGCGCAGCCATGCTTTAGCATCTCCATGCAAATGGGACATGATGAATCCCACTTTCTCTTGCTCATCTCTAAAGTCTTTGTTCAGCAGTTGCAGTGCACACATTACATCTGCTCTAAAGTTGGGGTACTGTTGCAAATTCCCATCGAAGTGAGAGACCAGACCGCCTGTTCGTCTCCCCAACCCAATCCCCTCCGGTTTGGGTGTCAGTTGCCCTTGCTTCGTAAGCACTTCCAACCTGACCTGGAGATCCCTGTAGGCGGCAGCTGCGTCCTCCTCTCTCTTCCTGGATGCAAGAGCCTCGGCATTCAGTCGTGTCACTGCTTCTCTGAGTTCCACTATCTGCTGTTCGGCCGTCATGTTGTCTGCCGTTCGTGAGCTCGCTAGTAGGCACCCGCTTTCTCTCCTCTCCGCGAGGACGTAGATGCCCACAATCTTGAGATGGAGCTTACTGTCAGAGCTGCTTCCAGATCCTAGCTCACAGAGGATCACGCTAGCCAGCGATCATTAAATAAAAGTCTTTATTGAGTTACAGTTTCCATTCTCAAGCTGCTGCGTGCAACTCTACGTCTCATGGTTAGATCGGCGAAGCTCCATCTGAGTCTCCGCCCTTTGTACACCAACTTAATATCCTAGCCTTGCTCCACCTTTTCCGCCTGACTGTTCTTCTCTGGGTCCCTCTGCCCCCCGGGGTCTCTTCCTTCCGGGATTCCTCTGACGCTGACCCCCCTGACTCTTCTCCCTCCTTTCGGCGGGCTTTAGGACCTGGCTCCCTTTCCGGGCTGCCTACTGCGCCACCTTCCTGTGCATTTGAACTTGGTGCGCGCGCCCAACCTTCCACCTTCCGTCTGACCGTTTCTTCGCTCCCCGATGGAGGTGTGGCCACTCCTGACTCGTGCCCTCCCCCCTGTTGTGAGCTGCCAGCGCTTGACCCCTGGCGCCCTTCCTCTTCCCTGCTCTCTGGCGGTGACGCTGGTCCCGATTTCCAACTGCTCCCCTCTGAGTCCCCTCTGGCTCTATCTTCCTGGGGTGTCCCCCTAGGCTCCCCCCTTGCCCTGGCCACTGGTGCTCCTTTCTGTGAATCTTCTGATTCACTGGAAAGACTCGGAGATCTCGGGTCGTCGTCATCACTCATCTTTTCTTCTGCCTCCTCCCCCTCGCTCTCTGTTTCCTCCCTTGCCCTTGCCTCTGCTCCTGAACCCCTGACAATGATGATGATGAGTTTGATCTTATTGAGTTCAGTAGTACTGATGATGACAGCGATAGCTCAGACAGCTCAGTTGTCACAGTCATTGAGAGAAAATCTCACACAATGGATAGACCTTCACAGATGAAGGATGAACCATTGATTAAGCTTAGTACTGGTTCTCCAGAGAGTCCAAAGGTTGAACCAGTGAGCACAGAGGATCAGAACCTCATACGTAGGTCTGAGAGAGCAACGAAGGGTGTACCACCCAAGAGGTATTCAAAGGAGTTTGCTAACCTTGCATATGTTGCTATTGTAAACGACCAAGGACAGATTGAAGCTGTGTCTGAGTCAGAGACAAAGGCACAACAGAGAGTTGTTAACCGAGGTAATGCGAAGTCACACAACCAGAGAGGTACATTGGTTAAACCAGTGGCGGGTAGTTCCAAGGGTGGAACTGAAACAACAGGGGAATGTTATAAATATAACAACTGTTTGTTTTCTTCTCTGGATGACGCTTTGCTCGCAGCACACATTGATACTTTAGGGGGAGTATGTTACCATAAAGCACCAATGCTGCAGCAAGCAAAGGCTCTAGCAGCTCAGCCAGCTGCTTGTGGCTGGAAAGCCAGACAGGATGTTTGTGACTGTTGCCATGGGAACAAAGGGGCAGTCCATTCTGTACTGAGCACCGGATGTTAGCTCAGTGTGTGTGTGTCATATGACCCGTACTGGATGTACTTGGGAGGAGTTTTCTTCTTGCTGTTGTTGAGTGCAGACATGATTCTCTGTACTGATGTAAGAGGCAGAAATAAATGATGTAAATAGTTTTCTGTCTGCTTCTTTCCCCTCCCTGGGGACACCAAAGGGGAGAGAGGAAGAACGGTGTGTTCCTCTCATACATCTGAGAAGAATCGCCGGACCTCGCCTGCTTATCAGCAGAGGTTGGGAGACGCGGGGAGGACGACAGGAATATCTGCCGGTGCCTACGAT
>NW_028293464.1:0-52006 GCF_964106645.2 Podarcis pityusensis
CAAACGCTTGTAAATGCTCCCCTGAAAGCTTTGGCAGTCGAAACAGAAGCCTTTTTATCACAGGACAAGAAATCAGCCCTTGAAAACTTGACCGGCGGAAAAAGATTTTTTTGAAAAAATCCCTAATTCCCGGGGTCACAATTTCAGCTAAAATCTGACTTTTGGCAATTCACTCAAAAATGGTGCCAAACGCTTGCAAATGCTCCCCTGAAAGGTTTGGCAGTCGATACAGAAGGCTTTTTATCACAGGACAAGAAATCAGCCCTTGAATACTTGACCGTCGGAAAAAGATTTTTTTGAAAAAATCCCTAAGCCCCGGGGTCACAATTTCAGCAAAAATCTGACTTTTGGCAATTCACTCAAAAATGGTGCCAAACGCTTGCAAATGCTCCCCTGAAAGGTTTGGCAGTCGAAACAGAAGGCTTTTCATCACAGGACAAGAAATCAGCCCTTGAAAACTTGACCGGCGGAAAAAGATTTTTTTGAAAAAATCCCTAAGCCCCGGGGTCACAATTTCAGCAAAAATCTGACTTGGCAATTCACTCAAAAATGGTGCCAAACGCTTGCAAATGCTCCCCTGAAAGCTTTGGCAGTCGAAACAGAAGGCTTTTTATCACAGGACAAGAAATCAGCCCTTGAAAACTTGACTGGCGGAAAAACATTTTTTTGAAAAAATCCCTAAGCCCCGGGGTCACAATTTCATCAAAAATCTGACTTTTGGCAATTCACTCAAAAATGGTGCCAAACGCTTGCAAATGCTCCCCTGAAAGGTTTGGCAGTCGAAACAGAAGGCTTTTTATCAAGGGACAAGAAATCAGCCCTTGAAAACTTGACCGGCGGAAAAAGATTTTTTTGAAAAAATCCCTAAGCCCCGGGGTCACAATTTCAGCAAAAATCTGACTTTTGGCAATTCACTCAAAAATGGTGCCAAACGCTTGCAAATGCTCCCCTGAAAGGTTTGGCAGTCGAAACAGAAGGCTTTTTATCACAGGACAAGAAATCAGCCCTTGAAAACTTGACCGGCGGAAAAAGATTTTTTTGAAAAAATCCCTAAGCCCCGGGGTCACAATTTCAGCAAAAATCTGACTTTTGGCAATTCACTCAAAAATGGTGCCAAACGCTTGCAAATGCTCCCCTGAAAGGTTTGGCAGTCGAAACAGAAGGCTTTTTATCAAGGGACAAGAAATCAGCCCTTGAAAACTTGACCGGCGGAAAAAGATTTTTTTGAAAAAATCCCTAAGCCCCGGGGTCACAATTTCAGCAAAAATCTGACTTTTGGCAATTCACTCAAAAATGGTGCCAAACGCTTGCAAATGCTCCCCTGAAAGGTTTGGCAGTCGAAACAGAAGGCTTTTTATCACAGGACAAGAAATCAGCCCTTGAAAACTTGACCGGCGGAAAAAGATTTTTTTGAAAAAATCCCTAAGCCCCGGGGTCACAATTTCAGCAAAAATCTGACTTGGCAATTCACTCAAAAATGGTGCCAAACGCTTGCAAATGCTCCCCTGAAAGCTTTGGCAGTCGAAACAGAAGGCTTTTTATCACAGGACAAGAAATCAGCCCTTGAAAACTTGACCGCCGGAAAAAGATTTTTTTGAAAAAATCCCTAAGCCCCGGGGTCACAATTTCAGCAAAAATCTGACTTTTGGCAATTCACTCAAAAATGGTGCCAAACGCTTGCAAATGCTCCCCTGAAAGGTTTGGCAGTCGAAACAGAAGGCTTTTTATCACAGGACAAGAAATCAGCCCTTGAAAACTTGACCGGCGGAAAAAGATTTTTTTGAAAAAATCCCTAAGCCCCGGGGTCACAATTTCAGCAAAAATCTGACTTTTGGCAATTCACTCAAAAATGGTGCCAAACGCTTGCAAATGCTCCCCTGAAAGCTTTGGCAGTCGAAACAGAAGGCTTTTTATCACAGGACAAGAAATCAGCCCTTGAAAACTTGACCGGCGGAAAAAGATTTTTTTGAAAAAATCCCTAAGCCCCGGGGTCACAATTTCAGCTAAAATCTGACTTTTGGCAATTCACTCAAAAATGGTGCCAAACGCTTGCAAATGCTCCCCTGAAAGGTTTGGCAGTCGAAACAGAAGGCTTTTTATCACAGGACAAGAAATCAGCCCTTGAATACTTGACCGTCGGAAAAAGATTTTTTTGAAAAAATCCCTAAGCCCCGGGGTCACAATTTCAGCAAAAATCTGACTTGGCAATTCACTCAAAAATGGTGCCAAACGCTTGCAAATGCTCCCCTGAAAGCTTTGGCAGTCGAAACAGAAGGCTTTTTATCACAGGACAAGAAATCAGCCCTTGAAAACTTGACCGCCGGAAAAAGATTTTTTTGAAAAAATCCCTAAGCCCCGGGGTCACAATTTCAGCAAAAATCTGACTTTTGGCAATTCACTCAAAAATGGTGCCAAACGCTTGCAAATGCTCCCCTGAAAGGTTTGGCAGTCGAAACAGAAGGCTTTTTATCACAGGACAAGAAATCAGCCCTTGAAAACTTGACCGGCGGAAAAAGATTTTTTTGAAAAAATCCCTAAGCCCCGGGGTCACAATTTCAGCAAAAATCTGACTTTTGGCAATTCACTCAAAAATGGTGCCAAACGCTGGCAAATGCTCCCCTGAAAGCTTTGGCAGTCGAAACAGAAGGCTTTTTATCACAGGACAAGAAATCAGCCCTTGAAAACTAGACCGGCGGAAAAAGATTTTTTTGAAAAAATCCCTAAGCCCCGGGGTCACAATTTCAGCAAAAATCTGACTTTTGGCAATTCACTCAAAAATGGTGCCAAACGCTGGCAAATGCTCCCCTGAAAGCTTTGGCAGTCGAAACAGAAGGCTTTTTATAACAGGACAAGAAATCAGCCCTTGAAAACTTGACCGGCGGAAAAACATTTTTTTGAAAAAATCCCTAAGCCCCGGGGTCACAATTTCAGCAAAAATCTGACTTTTGGCAATTCACTCAAAAATGGTGCCAAACGCTTGTAAATGCTCCCCTGAAAGCTTTGGCAGTCGAAACAGAAGGCTTTTTATCACAGGACAAGAAATCAGCCCTTGAAAACTTGACCGGCGGAAAAAGATTTTTTTGAAAAAATCCCTAATTCCCGGGGTCACAATTTCAGCAAAAATCTGACTTTTGGCAATTCACTCAAAAATGGTGCCAAACGCTTGCAAATGCTCCCCTGAAAGGTTTGGCAGTCGAAACAGAAGGCTTTTTATCACAGGACAAGAAATCAGCCCTTGAATACTTGACCGTCGGAAAAAGATTTTTTTGAAAAAATCCCTAAGCCCCGGGGTCACAATTTCAGCAAAAATCTGACTTTTGGCAATTCACTCAAAAATGGTGCCAAACGCTTGCAAATGCTCCCCTGAAAGGTTTGGCAGTCGAAACAGAAGGCTTTTTATCACAGGACAAGAAATCAGCCCTTGAAAACTTGACCGGCGGAAAAAGATTTTTTTGAAAAAATCCCTAAGCCCCGGGGTCACAATTTCAGCAAAAATCTGAATTGGCAATTCACTCAAAAATGGTGCCAAACGCTTGCAAATGCTCCCCTGAAAGGTTTGGCAGTCGAAACAGAAGGCTTTTTATGACAGGACAAGAAATCAGCCCTTGAAAACTTGACCGGCGGAAAAAGATTTTTTTGAAAAAATCCCTAAGCCCCGGGGTCACAATTTCAGCAAAAATCTGACACTTGGAAATTCACTCAAAAATGGTGCCAAACGCTTGCAAATGCTCCCCTGAAAGGTTTGGCAGTCGAAACAGAAGGCTTTTTATCACAGGACAAGAAATCAGCCCTTGAAAACTTGACCGGCGGAAAAAGATTTTTTTGAAAAAATCCCTAAGCCCCGGGGTCACAATTTCAGCAAAAATCTGACTTTTGGCAATTCACTCAAAAATGGTGCCAAACGCTTGCAATTCTTGCTTGAATGCTTTGGCAGTCGAAACAGAAGGCTTTTTATCACAGAACAAAAAATCAGCCCTTTAAAACTTGACCGGCGGAAAAAGATTTTTTTGAAAAAATCCCTAACCCCCGGGGTCACAATTTCAGCAAAAATCTGACACTTGGAAATTCACTCAAAAATGGTGCCAAACGCTTGCAAATGCTCCCCTGAAAGGTTTGGCAGTCGAAACAGAAGCCTTTTTATCACAGGACAAGAAATCAGCCCTTGAAAACTTGACCAGCGGAAAAAGATTTTTTTGAAAAAATCCCTAAGCCCCGGGGTCACAATTTCATCAAAAATCTGACTTTTGGCAATTCACTCAAAAATGGTGCCAAACGCTTGCAAATGCTCCCCTGAAAGGTTTGGCAGTCGAAACAGAAGGCTTTTTATCAAGGGACAAGAAATCAGCCCTTGAAAACTTGACCGGCGGAAAAAGATTTTTTTGAAAAAATCCCTAAGCCCCGGGGTCACAATTTCAGCAAAAATCTGACTTTTGGCAATTCACTCAAAAATGGTGCCAAACGCTTGCAAATGCTCCCCTGAAAGGTTTGGCAGTCGAAACAGAAGGCTTTTTATCACAGGACAAGAAATCAGCCCTTGAAAACTTGACCGGCGGAAAAAGATTGTTTTGAAAAAATCCCTAAGCCCCGGGGTCACAATTTCAGCAAAAATCTGACTTTTGGCAATTCACTCAAAAATGGTGCCAAACGCTTGCAAATGCTCCCCTGAAAGCTTTGGCGATGGAAAGAGAAGGCTTTTTATCACAGGACAAGAAATCAGCCCTTGAAAACTTGACCGGCGGAAAAAGATTTTTTTGAAAAAATCCCTAAGCCCCGGGGTCACAATTTCAGCAAAAATCTGACTTTTGGCAATTCACTCAAAAATGGTGCCAAACGCTTGCAAATGCTCCCCTGAAAGGTTTGGCAGTCGAAACAGAAGGCTTTTTATCAAGGGACAAGAAATCAGCCCTTGAAAACTTGACCGGCGGAAAAAGATTTTTTTGAAAAAATCCCTAAGCCCCGGGGTCACAATTTCAGGAAAAATCTGACTTTTGGCAATTCACTCAAAAATGGTGCCAAACGCTTGCAAATGCTCCCCTGAAAGGTTTGGCAGTCGAAACAGAAGGCTTTTTATCACAGGACAAGAAATCAGCCCTTGAAAACTTGACCTGCGGAGAAAGATTTTTTTGAAAAAATCCCTAAGCCCCGGGTTCACAATTTCAGCAAAAATCTGACTTGGCAATTCACTCAAAAATGGTGCCAAACGCTTGTAAATGCTCCCCTGAAAGCTTTAGCAGTCGAAACAGAAGCCTTTTTATCACAGGACAAGAAATCAGCCCTTGAAAACTTGACCGGCGGAAAAAGATTTTTTTGAAAAAATCCCTAATTCCCGGGGTCACAATTTCAGCTAAAATCTGACTTTTGGCAATTCACTCAAAAATGGTGCCAAACGCTTGCAAATGCTCCCCTGAAAGCTTTGGCAGTCGAAACAGAAGGCTTTTTATCACAGGACAAGAAATCAGCCCTTGAAAACTTCACCGGCGGAAAAAGATTTTTTTGAAAAAATCCCTAAGTCCCGGGGTCACAATTTCAGCTAAAATCTGACTTTTGGCAATTCACTCAAAAATGGTGCCAAACGCTTGCAAATGCTCCCCTGAAAGGTTTGGCAGTCGAAACAGAAGGCTTTTTATCACAGGACAAGAAATCAGCCCTTGAATACTTGACCGGCGGAAAAAGATTTTTTTGAAAAAATCCCTAAGCCCCGGGGTCACAATTTCAGCAAAAATCTGACTTTTGGCAATTCACTCAAAAATGGTGCCAAACGCTTGCAAATGCTCCCCTGAAAGGTTTGGCAGTCGAAACAGAAGGCTTTTTATCAAGGGACAAGAAATCAGCCCTTCAAAACTTGACCGGCGGAAAAAGATTTTTTTGAAAAAATCCCTAAGCCCCGGGGTCACAATTTCAGCAAAAATCTGACTTTTGGCAATTCACTCAAAAATGGTGCCAAACGCTTGCAAATGCTCCCCTGAAAGCTTTGGCGATGGAAAGAGAAGGCTTTTTATCACAGGACAAGAAATCAGCCCTTGAAAACTTGACCGGCGGAAAAAGATTTTTTTGAAAAAATCCCTAAGCCCCGGGGTCACAATTTCAGCAAAAATCTGACTTTTGGCAATTCACTCAAAAATGGTGCCAAACGCTTGCAAATGCTCCCCTGAAAGGTTTGGCAGTCGAAACAGAAGGCTTTTTATCAAGGGAAAAGAAATCAGCCCTTGAAAACTTGACCGGCGGAAAAAGATTTTTTTGAAAAAATCCCTAAGCCCCGGGGTCACAATTTCAGCAAAAATCTGACTTTTGGCAATTCACTCAAAAATGGTGCCAAACGCTTGCAAATGCTCCCCTGAAAGGTTTGGCAGTCGAAACAGAAGGCTTTTTATAACAGGACAAGAAATCAGCCCTTGAAAACTTGACCGGCGGAAAAAGATTTTTTTGAAAAAATCCCTAAGCCCCGGGGTCACAATTTCAGCAAAAATCTGACTTTTGGCAATTCACTCAAAAATGGTGCCAAACGCTTGTAAATGCTCCCCTGAAAGCTTTGGCAGTCGAAACAGAAGCCTTTTTATCACAGGACAAGAAATCAGCCCTTGAAAACTTGACCGTCGGAAAAAGATTTTTTTGAAAAAATCCCTAATTCCCGGGGTCACAATTTCAGCAAAAATCTGACTTTTGGCAATTCACTCAAAAATGGTGCCAAACGCTTGCAAATGCTCCCATGAAAGGTTTGGCAGTCGAAACAGAAGGCTTTTTATCACAGGACAAGAAATCAGCCCTTGAAAACTTGACCGGCGGAAAAAGATTTTTTTGAAAAAATCCCTAAGCCCCGGGGTCACAATTTCAGCAAAAATCTGACTTGGCAATTTACTCAAAAATGGTGCCAAACGCTTGCAAATGCTCCCCTGAAAGGTTTGGCAGTCGAAACAGGAGGCTTTTTATCACAGGACAAGAAATCAGCCCTTGAAAACTTGACTGGCGGAAAAACATTTTTTTGAAAAAATCCCTAAGCCCCGGGGTCACAATTTCAGCAAAAATCTGACTTTTGGCAATTCACTCAAAAATGGTGCCAAACGCTTGTAAATGCTCCCCTGAAAGCTTTGGCAGTCGAAACAGAAGCCTTTTTATCACAGGACAAGAAATCAGCCCTTGAAAACTTGACCGGCGGAAAAAGATTTTTTTGAAAAAATCCCTAATTCCCGGGGTCACAATTTCAGCTAAAATCTGACTTTTGGCAATTCACTCAAAAATGGTGCCAAACGCTTGCAAATGCTCCCCTGAAAGGTTTGGCAGTCGAAACAGAAGGCTTTTTATCACAGGACAAGAAATCAGCCCTTGAATACTTGACCGTCGGAAAAAGATTTTTTTGAAAAAATCCCTAAGCCCCGGGGTCACAATTTCAGCAAAAATCTGACTTTTGGCAATTCACTCAAAAATGGTGCCAAACGCTTGCAAATGCTCCCCTGAAAGGTTTGGCAGTCGAAACAGAAGGCTTTTTATCACAGGACAAGAAATCAGCCCTTGAAAACTTGACCGGCGGAAAAAGATTTTTTTGAAAAAATCCCTAAGCCCCGGGGTCACAATTTCAGCAAAAATCTGACTTGGCAATTCACTCAAAAATGGTGCCAAACGCTTGCAAATGCTCCCCTGAAAGGTTTGGCAGTCGAAACAGAAGGCTTTTTATCACAGGACAAGAAATCAGCCCTTGAAAACTTGACCGGCGGAAAAACATTTTTTTGAAAAAATCCCTAAGCCCCGGGGTCACAATTTCAGCAAAAATCTGACTTTTGGCAATTCACTCAAAAATGGTGCCAAACGCTTGCAAATGCTCCCCTGAAAGGTTTGGCAGTCGAAACAGAAGGCTTTTTATCACAGGACAAGAAATCAGCCCTTGAAAACTTGACCGGCGGAAAAAGATTTTTTTGAAAAAATCCCTAAGTCCCGGGGTCACAATTTCAGCTAAAATCTGACTTTTGGCAATTCACTCAAAAATGGTGCCAAACGCTTGCAAATGCTCCCCTGAAAGGTTTGGCAGTCGAAACAGAAGGCTTTTTATCACAGGACAAGAAATCAGCCCTTGAAAACTTGACCAGCGGAAAAAGATTTTTTTGAAAAAATCCCTAAGCCCCGGGGTCACAATTTCAGCAAAAATCTGACTTTTGGCAATTCACTCAAAAATGGTGCCAAACGCTTGCAAATGCTCCCCTGAAAGCTTTGGCAGTCGAAACAGAAGGCTTTTTATCACAGGACAAGAAATCAGCCCTTGAAAACTTGACCGGCGGAAAAAGATTTTTTTGAAAAAATCCCTAAGCCCCGGGGTCACAATTTCAGCAGAAACCTGACTTTTGGCAATTCACTCAAAAATTGTGCCAAACGCTTGCAAATGCTCCCCTGAAAGGTTTGGCAGTCGAAACAGAAGGCTTTTTATCACAGGACAAGAAATCAGCCCTTGAAAACTTGACCGGCGGAAAAAGATTTTTTTGAAAAAATCCCTAAGCCCCGGGGTCACAATTTCAGAAAAAATCCGACTTGGCAATTCACTCAAAAATGGTACCAAACGCTTGCAAATGCTCCCATGAAAGGTTTGGCAGTCGAAACAGAAGCCTTTTTATCACAGGACAAGAAATCAGCCCTTGAAAACTTGACCGGCAGAAAAAGATTTTTTGGAAAAAATCCCTAAGCCCCGGGGTCACAATTTCAGCAAAAATCTGACTTTTGGCAATTCACTCAAAAATGGTGCCAAACGCTTGCAAATGCTCCCCTGAAAGCTTTGGCGATGGAAAGAGAAGGCTTTTTGTCACAGGACAAGAAATCAGCCCTTGAAAACTTGACCGGCAGCAAATGATTTTTTTGAAAAAATCCCTAAGCCCCGGGGTCACAATTTCAGCAAAAATCTGACTTGGCAATTCACTCAAAAATGGTGCCAAACGCTTGCAAATGCTCCCCTGAAAGGTTTGGCAGTCGACACAGAAGGCTTTTTATCACAGGACAAGAAATCAGCCCTTGAAAACTTGACCGGCGGAAAAAGATTTTTTTGAAAAAATCCCTAAGCCCCGGGGTCACAATTTCAGCAAAAATCCGACTTGGCAATTCACTCAAAAATGGTGCCAAACGCTTGCAAATGCTCCCATGAAAGGTTTGGCAGTCGAAACAGAAGCCTTTTTATCACAGGACAAGAAATCAGCCCTTTAAAACTTGACCGGCGGAAAAAGATTTTTTTGAAAAAATCCCTAAGGGGTCACAATTTCAGCAAAAATCTGACTTTTGGCAATTCACTCAAAAATGGTGCCAAACGCTTGCAAATGCTCCCCTGAAAGCTTTGGCGATGGAAAGAGAAGGCTTTTTATCACAGGACAAGAAATCAGCCCTTGAAAACTTGACCGGCGGAAAAAGATTTTTTTGAAAAAATCCCTAAGCCCCGGGGTCACAATTTCAGCAAAAATCTGACTTTTGGCAATTCACTCAAAAATGGTGCCAAACGCTTGCAAATGCTTCCTTGAATGCTTTGGCAGTCGAAACAAAAGGCTTTTTATCACAGAACAAGAAATCAGCCCTTTAAAACTTGACCGGCGGAAAAAGATTTTTTTGAAAAAATCCCTAACCCCCGGGGTCACAATTTCAGCAAAAATCTGACTTTTGGCAATTCACTCAAAAATGGTGCCAAACGCTTGCAAATGCTCCCCTGAAAGCTTTGGCGATGGAAACAGAAGGCTTTTTATCACAGGACAAGAAATCAGCCCTTGAAAACTTGACCGGCGGAAAAAGATTTTTTTGAAAAAATCCCTAAGCCCCGGGGTCACAATTTCAGCAAAAATCTGACTTTTGGCAATTCACTCAGAAATGGTGCCAAACGCTTGCAAATGCTTCCTTGAATGCTTTGGCAGTCGAAACAGAAGGCTTTTTATCACAGGACAAGAAATCAGCCCTTGAAAACTTGACCAGCGGAAAAAGATTTTTTTGAAAAAATCCCTAAGCCCCGGGGTCACAATTTCAGCAAAAATCTGACTTTTGGCAATTCACTCAAAAATGGTGCCAAACGCTTGCAAATGCTCCCCTGAAAGGTTTGGCAGTCGAAACAGAAGGCTTTTGATCACAGGACAAGAAATCAGCCCTTGAAAACTTGACCGGCGGAAAAAGATTTTTTTGAAAAAATCCCTAAGCCCCGGGGTCACAATTTCAGCTAAAATCTGACTTTTGGCAATTCACTCAAAAATGGTGCCAAACGCTTGCAAATGCTTCCTTGAATGCTTTGGCAGTCGAAACAGAAGGCTTTTTATCACAGAACAAGAAATCAGCCCTTTAAAACTTGACCGGCGGAAAAAGATTTTTTTGAAAAAATCCCTAACCCCCGGGGTCACAATTTCAGCAAAAATCTGACTTTTGGCAATTCACTCAAAAATGGTGCCAAACGCTTGCAAATGCTTCCTTGAATGCTTTGGCAGTCGAAACAGAAGGCTTTTTATCACAGAACAAGAAATCAGCCCTTTAAAACTTGACCGGCGGAAAAAGATTTTTTTGAAAAAATCCCTAACCCCCGGGGTCACAATTTCAGCAAAAATCTGACACTTGGAAATTCACTCAAAAATGGTGCCAAACGCTTGCAAATGCTCCCCTGAAAGCTTTGGCGATGGAAACAGAAGGCTTTTTATCACAGGACAAGAAATCAGCCCTTGAAAACTTGACCGGCGGAAAAAGATTTTTTTGAAAAAATCCCTAAGCCCCGGGGTCACAATTTCAGCAAAAATCTGACTTTTGGCAATTCACTCAAAAATGGTGCCAAACGCTTGCAAATGCTCCCCTGAAAGGTTTGGCAGTCGAAACAGAAGCCTTTTTATCACAGGACAAGAAATCAGCCCTTGAAAACTTGACCGGCGGAAAAAGATTTTTTTGAAAAAATCCCTAAGCCCCGGGGTCACAATTTCAGCAAAAATCTGACTTTTGGCAATTCACTCAAAAATGGTGCCAAACGCTTGCAAATGCTCCCCTGAAAGCTTTGGCAGTCGAAACAGAAGGCTTTTTATCACAGGACAAGAAATCAGCCCTTGAAAACTTGACCGGCGGAAAAAGATTTTTTTGAAAAAATTCCTAAGCCCCGGGGTCACAATTTCAGCAAAAATCTGACTTTTGGCAATTCACTCAAAAATGGTGCCAAACGCTTGCAAATGCTCCCCTGAAAGGTTTGGCAGTCGAAACAGAAGCCTTTTTATCACAGGACAAGAAATCAGCCCTTGAAAACTTGACTGGCGGAAAAACATTTTTTTGAAAAAATCCCTAAGCCCCGGGGTCACAATTTCAGCAAAAATCTGACTTTTGGCAATTCACTCAAAAATGGTGCCAAATGCTTGTAAATGCTCCCCTGAAAGCTTTGGCAGTCGAAACAGAAGGCTTTTTATCACAGGACAAGAAATCAGCCCTTGAAAACTTGACCGGCGGAAAAAGATTTTTTTGAAAAAATCCCTAATTCCCGGGGTCACAATTTCAGCTAAAATCAGACTTTTGGGAATTCACTCAAAAATGGTGCCAAACGCTTGCAAATGCTACCTTGAATGCTTTGGCAATCGAAACAGAAGGCTTTTTATCACAGGACAAGAAATCAGCCCTTGAATACTTGACCGTCGGAAAAAGATTTTTTTGAAAAAATCCCTAAGCCCCGGGGTCACAATTTCAGCAAAAATCTGACTTTTGGCAATTCACTCAAAAATGGTGCCAAACGCTTGCAAATGGTCCCCTGAAAGCTTTGGCAGTCGAAACAGAAGGCTTTTTATCACAGGACAAGAAATCAGCCCTTGAAAACTTGACCGGCAGAAAAAGATTTTTTTGAAAAAATCCCTAAGCCCCGGGGTCACAATTTCAGCAAAAATCTGACTTTTGGCAATTCACTCAAAAATGGTGCCAAACGCTTGCAAATGCTCCCCTGAAAGGTTTGGCAGTAGAAACAGAAGGCTTTTTATCACAGGACAAGAAATCAGCCCTTGAAAACTTGACTGGCGGAAAAACATTTTTTTGAAAAAATCCCTAAGCCCCGGGGTCACAATTTCAGCAAAAATCTGACTTTTGGGAATTCACTCAAAAATGGTGCCAAACGCTTGCAAATGCTCCCCTGAAAGCTTTGGCAGTCGAAACAGAAGGCTTTTTATCACAGGACAAGAAATCAGCCCTTGAAAACTTGACCTGCGGAGAAAGATTTTTTTGAAAAATCCCTAAGCCCCGGGGTCACAATTTCAGCAAAAATCTGACTTGGCAATTCACTAAAAAATGGTGCCAAACGCTTGCAAATGCTACCTTGAATGCTTTGGCAGTCGAAACAGAAGGCTTTTTATCACAGGACAAGAAATCAGCCCTTGAAAACTTGACCGGCGGAAAAAGATTTTTTTGAAAAAATCCCTAATTCCCGGGGTCACAATTTCAGCAAAAATCTGACTTTTGGCAATTCACTCAAAAATGGTGCCAAACGCTTGCAAATGCTCCCCTGAAAGGTTTGGAAGTCGAAACAGAAGGCTTTTTATCACAGGACAAGAAATCAGCCCTTGAAAAGTTGACTGGCGGAAAAACATTTTTTTGAAAAAATCCCTAATTCCCGGGGTCACAATTTCAGCAAAAATCTGACTTTTGGCAATTCACTCAAAAATGGTGCCAAACGCTTGCAAATGCTCCCCTGAAAGGTTTGGCAGTCGAAACAGAAGGCTTTTTATCACAGGACAAGAAATCAGCCCTTGAAAACTTGACTGGCGGAAAAAGATTTTTTTGAAAAAATCCCTAATTCCCGGGGTCACAATTTCAGCAAAAATCTGACTTTTGGCAATTCACTCAAAAATGGTGCCAAACGCTTGCAAATGCTCCCCTGAAAGGTTTGGCAGTCGAAACAGAAGGCTTTTTATCACAGGACAAGAAATCAGCCCTTGAAAACTTGACCGGCAGAAAAAGATTTTTTTTGAAAAAATCCCTAAGCCCCGGGGTCACAATTTCAGCAAAAATCTGACTTGGCAATTCACTCAAAAATGGTGCCAAACGCTTGCAAATGCTCCCCTGAAAGGTTTGGCAGTCGAAACAGAAGGCTTTTTATCACAGGACAAGAAATCAGCCCTTGAAAACTTGACTGGCGGAAAAACATTTTTTTGAAAAAATCCCTAAGCCCCGGGGTCACAATTTCAGCAAAAATCTGACTTTTGGCAATTCACTCAAAAATGGTGCCAAACGCTTGCAAATGCTCCCCTGAAAGGTTTGGCAGTCGAAACAGAAGGCTTTTTATCACAGGACAAGAAATCAGCCCTTGAAAACTTGACCTGCGGAGAAAGATTTTTTTGAAAAATCCCTAAGCCCCGGGGTCACAATTTCAGCAAAAATCTGACTTGGCAATTCACTAAAAAATGGTGCCAAACGCTTGCAAATGCTACCTTGAATGCTTTGGCAGTCGAAACAGAAGGCTTTTTATCACAGGACAAGAAATCAGCCCTTGAAAACTTGACCGGCGGAAAAAGATTTTTTTGAAAAAATCCCTAATTCCCGGGGTCACAATTTCAGCAAAAATCTGACTTTTGGCAATTCACTCAAAAATGGTGCCAAACGCTTGCAAATGCTCCCCTGAAAGCTTTGGCAGTCGAAACAGAAGGCTTTTTATCACAGGACAAGAAATCAGCCCTTGAAAACTTGACCTGCGGAGAAAGATTTTTTTGAAAAATCCCTAAGCCCCGGGGTCACAATTTCAGCAAAAATCTGACTTGGCAATTCACTAAAAAATGGTGCCAAACGCTTGCAAATGCTACCTTGAATGCTTTGGCAGTCGAAACAGAAGGCTTTTTATCACAGGACAAGAAATCAGCCCTTGAAAACTTGACCGGCGGAAAAAGATTTTTTTGAAAAAATCCCTAATTCCCGGGGTCACAATTTCAGCAAAAATCTGACTTTTGGCAATTCACTCAAAAATGGTGCCAAACGCTTGCAAATGCTCCCCTGAAAGGTTTGGAAGTCGAAACAGAAGGCTTTTTATCACAGGACAAGAAATCAGCCCTTGAAAAGTTGACTGGCGGAAAAACATTTTTTTGAAAAAATCCCTAATTCCCGGGGTCACAATTTCAGCAAAAATCTGACTTTTGGCAATTCACTCAAAAATGGTGCCAAACGCTTGCAAATGCTCCCCTGAAAGGTTTGGCAGTCGAAACAGAAGGCTTTTTATCACAGGACAAGAAATCAGCCCTTGAAAACTTGACTGGCGGAAAAAGATTTTTTTGAAAAAATCCCTAATTCCCGGGGTCACAATTTCAGCAAAAATCTGACTTTTGGCAATTCACTCAAAAATGGTGCCAAACGCTTGCAAATGCTCCCCTGAAAGGTTTGGCAGTCGAAACAGAAGGCTTTTTATCACAGGACAAGAAATCAGCCCTTGAAAACTTGACCGGCAGAAAAAGATTTTTTTTGAAAAAATCCCTAAGCCCCGGGGTCACAATTTCAGCAAAAATCTGACTTGGCAATTCACTCAAAAATGGTGCCAAACGCTTGCAAATGCTCCCCTGAAAGGTTTGGCAGTCGAAACAGAAGGCTTTTTATCACAGGACAAGAAATCAGCCCTTGAAAACTTGACTGGCGGAAAAACATTTTTTTGAAAAAATCCCTAAGCCCCGGGGTCACAATTTCAGCAAAAATCTGACTTTTGGCAATTCACTCAAAAATGGTGCCAAACGCTTGCAAATGCTCCCCTGAAAGGTTTGGCAGTCGAAACAGAAGGCTTTTTATCACAGGACAAGAAATCAGCCCTTGAAAACTTGACCTGCGGAGAAAGATTTTTTTGAAAAATCCCTAAGCCCCGGGGTCACAATTTCAGCAAAAATCTGACTTGGCAATTCACTAAAAAATGGTGCCAAACGCTTGCAAATGCTACCTTGAATGCTTTGGCAGTCGAAACAGAAGGCTTTTTATCACAGGACAAGAAATCAGCCCTTGAAAACTTGACCGGCGGAAAAAGATTTTTTTGAAAAAATCCCTAATTCCCGGGGTCACAATTTCAGCAAAAATCTGACTTTTGGCAATTCACTCAAAAATGGTGCCAAACGCTTGCAAATGCTCCCCTGAAAGCTTTGGCAGTCGAAACAGAAGGCTTTTTATCACAGGACAAGAAATCAGCCCTTGAAAACTTGACTGGCGGAAAAAGATTTTTTTGAAAAAATCCCTAAGCCCCGGGGTCACAATTTCAGCAAAAATCTGACTTTTGGCAATTCACTCAAAAATGGTGCCAAACGCTTGCAAATGCTCCCCTGAAAGCTTTGGCAGTCGAAACAGAAGGCTTTTTATCACAGGACAAGAAATCAGCCCTTGAAAACTTGACCGGCAGAAAAAGATTTTTTTGAAAAAATCCCTAAGCCCCGGGGTCACAATTTCAGCAAAAATCTGACTTTTGGCAATTCACTCAAAAATGGTGCCAAACGCTTGCAAATGCTCCCCTGAAAGGTTTGGCAGTAGAAACAGAAGGCTTTTTATCACAGGACAAGAAATCAGCCCTTGAAAACTTGACTGGCGGAAAAACATTTTTTTGAAAAAATCCCTAAGCCCCGGGGTCACAATTTCAGCAAAAATCTGACTTTTGGGAATTCACTCAAAAATGGTGCCAAACGCTTGCAAATGCTCCCCTGAAAGCTTTGGCAGTCGAAACAGAAGGCTTTTTATCACAGGACAAGAAATCAGCCCTTGAAAACTTGACCTGCGGAGAAAGATTTTTTTGAAAAATCCCTAAGCCCCGGGGTCACAATTTCAGCAAAAATCTGACTTGGCAATTCACTAAAAAATGGTGCCAAACGCTTGCAAATGCTACCTTGAATGCTTTGGCAGTCGAAACAGAAGGCTTTTTATCACAGGACAAGAAATCAGCCCTTGAAAACTTGACCGGCGGAAAAAGATTTTTTTGAAAAAATCCCTAATTCCCGGGGTCACAATTTCAGCAAAAATCTGACTTTTGGCAATTCACTCAAAAATGGTGCCAAACGCTTGCAAATGCTCCCCTGAAAGGTTTGGCAGTCGAAACAGAAGGCTTTTTATCACAGGACAAGAAATCAGCCCTTGAAAAGTTGACTGGCGGAAAAACATTTTTTTGAAAAAATCCCTAATTCCCGGGGTCACAATTTCAGCAAAAATCTGACTTTTGGCAATTCACTCAAAAATGGTGCCAAACGCTTGCAAATGCTCCCCTGAAAGCTTTGGCAGTCGAAACAGAAGGCTTTTTATCACAGGACAAGAAATCAGCCCTTGAAAACTTGACTGGCGGAAAAAGATTTTTTTGAAAAAATCCCTAAGCCCCGGGGTCACAATTTCAGCAAAAATCTGACTTTTGGCAATTCACTCAAAAATGGTGCCAAACGCTTGCAAATGCTCCCCTGAAAGCTTTGGCAGTCGAAACAGAAGGCTTTTTATCACAGGACAAGAAATCAGCCCTTGAAAACTTGACCGGCAGAAAAAGATTTTTTTGAAAAAATCCCTAAGCCCCGGGGTCACAATTTCAGCAAAAATCTGACTTTTGGCAATTCACTCAAAAATGGTGCCAAACGCTTGCAAATGCTCCCCTGAAAGGTTTGGCAGTAGAAACAGAAGGCTTTTTATCACAGGACAAGAAATCAGCCCTTGAAAACTTGACTGGCGGAAAAACATTTTTTTGAAAAAATCCCTAAGCCCCGGGGTCACAATTTCAGCAAAAATCTGACTTTTGGGAATTCACTCAAAAATGGTGCCAAACGCTTGCAAATGCTCCCCTGAAAGCTTTGGCAGTCGAAACAGAAGGCTTTTTATCACAGGACAAGAAATCAGCCCTTGAAAACTTGACCTGCGGAGAAAGATTTTTTTGAAAAATCCCTAAGCCCCGGGGTCACAATTTCAGCAAAAATCTGACTTGGCAATTCACTAAAAAATGGTGCCAAACGCTTGCAAATGCTACCTTGAATGCTTTGGCAGTCGAAACAGAAGGCTTTTTATCACAGGACAAGAAATCAGCCCTTGAAAACTTGACCGGCGGAAAAAGATTTTTTTGAAAAAATCCCTAATTCCCGGGGTCACAATTTCAGCAAAAATCTGACTTTTGGCAATTCACTCAAAAATGGTGCCAAACGCTTGCAAATGCTCCCCTGAAATGTTTGGCAGTCGAAACAGAAGGCTTTTTATCACAGGACAAGAAATCAGCCCTTGAAAAGTTGACTGGCGGAAAAACATTTTTTTGAAAAAATCCCTAATTCCCGGGGTCACAATTTCAGCAAAAATCTGACTTTTGGCAATTCACTCAAAAATGGTGCCAAACGCTTGCAAATGCTCCCCTGAAAGGTTTGGCAGCCGAAACAGAAGGCTTTTTATCACAGGACAAGAAATCAGCCCTTGAAAACTTGACTGGCGGAAAAAGATTTTTTTGAAAAAATCCCTAATTCCCGGGGTCACAATTTCAGCAAAAATCTGACTTTTGGCAATTCACTCAAAAATGGTGCCAAACGCTTGCAAATGCTCCCCTGAAAGGTTTGGCAGTCGAAACAGAAGGCTTTTTATCACAGGACAAGAAATCAGCCCTTGAAAACTTGACCGGCAGAAAAAGATTTTTTTTGAAAAAATCCCTAAGCCCCGGGGTCACAATTTCAGCAAAAATCTGACTTGGCAATTCACTCAAAAATGGTGCCAAACGCTTGCAAATGCTCCCCTGAAAGGTTTGGCAGTCGAAACAGAAGGCTTTTTATCACAGGACAAGAAATCAGCCCTTGAAAACTTGACTGGCGGAAAAACATTTTTTTGAAAAAATCCCTAAGCCCCGGGGTCACAATTTCAGCAAAAATCTGACTTTTGGCAATTCACTCAAAAATGGTGCCAAACGCTTGCAAATGCTCCCCTGAAAGGTTTGGCAGTAGAAACAGAAGGCTTTTTATCACAGGACAAGAAATCAGCCCTTGAAAACTTGACTGGCGGAAAAACATTTTTTTGAAAAAATCCCTAAGCCCCGGGGTCACAATTTCAGCAAAAATCTGACTTTTGGGAATTCACTCAAAAATGGTGCCAAACGCTTGCAAATGCTCCCCTGAAAGCTTTGGCAGTCGAAACAGAAGGCTTTTTATCACAGGACAAGAAATCAGCCCTTGAAAACTTGACCTGCGGAGAAAGATTTTTTTGAAAAATCCCTAAGCCCCGGGGTCACAATTTCAGCAAAAATCTGACTTGGCAATTCACTAAAAAATGGTGCCAAACGCTTGCAAATGCTACCTTGAATGCTTTGGCAGTCGAAACAGAAGGCTTTTTATCACAGGACAAGAAATCAGCCCTTGAAAACTTGACCGGCGGAAAAAGATTTTTTTGAAAAAATCCCTAATTCCCGGGGTCACAATTTCAGCAAAAATCTGACTTTTGGCAATTCACTCAAAAATGGTGCCAAACGCTTGCAAATGCTCCCCTGAAAGGTTTGGCAGTGGAAACAGAAGGCTTTTTATCACAGGACAAGAAATCAGCCCTTGAAAAGTTGACTGGCGGAAAAACATTTTTTTGAAAAAATCCCTAATTCCCGGGGTCACAATTTCAGCAAAAATCTGACTTTTGGCAATTCACTCAAAAATGGTGCCAAACGCTTGCAAATGCTCCCCTGAAAGGTTTGGCAGTCGAAACAGAAGGCTTTTTATCACAGGACAAGAAATCAGCCCTTGAAAACTTGACTGGCGGAAAAAGATTTTTTTGAAAAAATCCCTAATTCCCGGGGTCACAATTTCAGCAAAAATCTGACTTTTGGCAATTCACTCAAAAATGGTGCCAAACGCTTGCAAATGCTCCCCTGAAAGGTTTGGCAGTCGAAACAGAAGGCTTTTTATCACAGGACAAGAAATCAGCCCTTGAAAACTTGACCGGCAGAAAAAGATTTTTTTTGAAAAAATCCCTAAGCCCCGGGGTCACAATTTCAGCAAAAATCTGACTTGGCAATTCACTCAAAAATGGTGCCAAACGCTTGCAAATGCTCCCCTGAAAGGTTTGGCAGTCGAAACAGAAGGCTTTTTATCACAGGACAAGAAATCAGCCCTTGAAAACTTGACTGGCGGAAAAACATTTTTTTGAAAAAATCCCTAATTCCCGGGGTCACAATTTCAGCAAAAATCTGACTTTTGGCAATTCACTCAAAAATGGTGCCAAACGCTTGCAAATGCTCCCCTGAAAGGTTTGGCAGTCGAAACAGAAGGCTTTTTATCACAGGACAAGAAATCAGCCCTTGAAAACTTGACTGGAGGAAAAAGATTTTTTTGAAAAACTCCCTAATTCCCGGGGTCACAATTTCAGCAAAAATCTGACTTTTGGCAATTCACTCAAAAATGGTGCCAAACGCTTGCAAATGCTCCCCTGAAAGGTTTGGCAGTCGAAACAGAAGGCTTTTTATCACAGGACAAGAAATCAGCCCTTGAAAAGTTGACTGGCGGAAAAACATTTTTTTGAAAAAATCCCTAATTCCCGGGGTCACAATTTCAGCAAAAATCTGACTTTTGGCAATTCACTCAAAAATGGTGCCAAACGCTTGCAAATGCTCCCCTGAAAGCTTTGGCAGTCGAAACAGAAGGCTTTTTATCACAGGACAAGAAATCAGCCCTTGAAAACTTGACTGGCGGAAAAAGATTTTTTTGAAAAAATCCCTAAGCCCCGGGGTCACAATTTCAGCAAAAATCTGACTTTTGGCAATTCACTCAAAAATGGTGCCAAACGCTTGCAAATGCTCCCCTGAAAGCTTTGGCAGTCGAAACAGAAGGCTTTTTATCACAGGACAAGAAATCAGCCCTTGAAAACTTGACCGGCAGAAAAAGATTTTTTTGAAAAAATCCCTAAGCCCCGGGGTCACAATTTCAGCAAAAATCTGACTTTTGGCAATTCACTCAAAAATGGTGCCAAACGCTTGCAAATGCTCCCCTGAAAGGTTTGGCAGTAGAAACAGAAGGCTTTTTATCACAGGACAAGAAATCAGCCCTTGAAAACTTGACTGGCGGAAAAACATTTTTTTGAAAAAATCCCTAAGCCCCGGGGTCACAATTTCAGCAAAAATCTGACTTTTGGGAATTCACTCAAAAATGGTGCCAAACGCTTGCAAATGCTCCCCTGAAAGCTTTGGCAGTCGAAACAGAAGGCTTTTTATCACAGGACAAGAAATCAGCCCTTGAAAACTTGACCTGCGGAGAAAGATTTTTTTGAAAAATCCCTAAGCCCCGGGGTCACAATTTCAGCAAAAATCTGACTTGGCAATTCACTAAAAAATGGTGCCAAACGCTTGCAAATGCTACCTTGAATGCTTTGGCAGTCGAAACAGAAGGCTTTTTATCACAGGACAAGAAATCAGCCCTTGAAAACTTGACCGGCGGAAAAAGATTTTTTTGAAAAAATCCCTAATTCCCGGGGTCACAATTTCAGCAAAAATCTGACTTTTGGCAATTCACTCAAAAATGGTGCCAAACGCTTGCAAATGCTCCCCTGAAATGTTTGGCAGTCGAAACAGAAGGCTTTTTATCACAGGACAAGAAATCAGCCCTTGAAAAGTTGACTGGCGGAAAAACATTTTTTTGAAAAAATCCCTAATTCCCGGGGTCACAATTTCAGCAAAAATCTGACTTTTGGCAATTCACTCAAAAATGGTGCCAAACGCTTGCAAATGCTCCCCTGAAAGGTTTGGCAGCCGAAACAGAAGGCTTTTTATCACAGGACAAGAAATCAGCCCTTGAAAACTTGACTGGCGGAAAAAGATTTTTTTGAAAAAATCCCTAATTCCCGGGGTCACAATTTCAGCAAAAATCTGACTTTTGGCAATTCACTCAAAAATGGTGCCAAACGCTTGCAAATGCTCCCCTGAAAGGTTTGGCAGTCGAAACAGAAGGCTTTTTATCACAGGACAAGAAATCAGCCCTTGAAAACTTGACCGGCAGAAAAAGATTTTTTTTGAAAAAATCCCTAAGCCCCGGGGTCACAATTTCAGCAAAAATCTGACTTGGCAATTCACTCAAAAATGGTGCCAAACGCTTGCAAATGCTCCCCTGAAAGGTTTGGCAGTCGAAACAGAAGGCTTTTTATCACAGGACAAGAAATCAGCCCTTGAAAACTTGACTGGCGGAAAAACATTTTTTTGAAAAAATCCCTAAGCCCCGGGGTCACAATTTCAGCAAAAATCTGACTTTTGGCAATTCACTCAAAAATGGTGCCAAACGCTTGCAAATGCTCCCCTGAAAGGTTTGGCAGTAGAAACAGAAGGCTTTTTATCACAGGACAAGAAATCAGCCCTTGAAAACTTGACTGGCGGAAAAACATTTTTTTGAAAAAATCCCTAAGCCCCGGGGTCACAATTTCAGCAAAAATCTGACTTTTGGGAATTCACTCAAAAATGGTGCCAAACGCTTGCAAATGCTCCCCTGAAAGCTTTGGCAGTCTAAACAGAAGGCTTTTTATCACAGGACAAGAAATCAGCCCTTGAAAACTTGACCTGCGGAGAAAGATTTTTTTGAAAAATCCCTAAGCCCCGGGGTCACAATTTCAGCAAAAATCTGACTTGGCAATTCACTAAAAAATGGTGCCAAACGCTTGCAAATGCTACCTTGAATGCTTTGGCAGTCGAAACAGAAGGCTTTTTATCACAGGACAAGAAATCAGCCCTTGAAAACTTGACCGGCGGAAAAAGATTTTTTTGAAAAAATCCCTAATTCCCGGGGTCACAATTTCAGCAAAAATCTGACTTTTGGCAATTCACTCAAAAATGGTGCCAAACGCTTGCAAATGCTCCCCTGAAAGGTTTGGCAGTGGAAACAGAAGGCTTTTTATCACAGGACAAGAAATCAGCCCTTGAAAAGTTGACTGGCGGAAAAACATTTTTTTGAAAAAATCCCTAATTCCCGGGGTCACAATTTCAGCAAAAATCTGACTTTTGGCAATTCACTCAAAAATGGTGCCAAACGCTTGCAAATGCTCCCCTGAAAGGTTTGGCAGTCGAAACAGAAGGCTTTTTATCACAGGACAAGAAATCAGCCCTTGAAAACTTGACTGGCGGAAAAAGATTTTTTTGAAAAAATCCCTAATTCCCGGGGTCACAATTTCAGCAAAAATCTGACTTTTGGCAATTCACTCAAAAATGGTGCCAAACGCTTGCAAATGCTCCCCTGAAAGGTTTGGCAGTCGAAACAGAAGGCTTTTTATCACAGGACAAGAAATCAGCCCTTGAAAACTTGACCGGCAGAAAAAGATTTTTTTTGAAAAAATCCCTAAGCCCCGGGGTCACAATTTCAGCAAAAATCTGACTTGGCAATTCACTCAAAAATGGTGCCAAACGCTTGCAAATGCTCCCCTGAAAGGTTTGGCAGTCGAAACAGAAGGCTTTTTATCACAGGACAAGAAATCAGCCCTTGAAAACTTGACTGGCGGAAAAACATTTTTTTGAAAAAATCCCTAATTCCCGGGGTCACAATTTCAGCAAAAATCTGACTTTTGGCAATTCACTCAAAAATGGTGCCAAACGCTTGCAAATGCTCCCCTGAAAGGTTTGGCAGTCGAAACAGAAGGCTTTTTATCACAGGACAAGAAATCAGCCCTTGAAAACTTGACTGGAGGAAAAAGATTTTTTTGAAAAACTCCCTAATTCCCGGGGTCACAATTTCAGCAAAAATCTGACTTTTGGCAATTCACTCAAAAATGGTGCCAAACGCTTGCAAATGCTCCCCTGAAAGGTTTGGCAGTCGAAACAGAAGGCTTTTTATCACAGGACAAGAAATCAGCCCTTGAAAACTTGACCGGCAGAAAAAGATTTTTTTTGAAAAAATCCCTAAGCCCCGGGGTCACAATTTCAGCAAAAATCTGACTTGGCAATTCACTCAAAAATGGTGCCAAACGCTTGCAAATGCTCCCCTGAAAGCTTTGGCAGTCGAAACAGAAGGCTTTTTATCACAGGACAAGAAATCAGCCCTTGAAAACTTGACTGGCGGAAAAACATTTTTTTGAAAAAATCCCTAAGCCCCGGGGTCACAATTTCAGCAAAAATCTGACTTTTGGCAATTCACTCAAAAATGGTGCCAAACGCTTGCAAATGCTCCCCTGAAAGGTTTGGCAGTCGAAACAGAAGGCTTTTTATCACAGGACAAGAAATCAGCCCTTGAAAACTTCACCGGCGGAAAAAGATTTTTTTGAAAAAATCCCTAAGTCCCGGGGTCACAATTTCAGCTAAAATCTGACTTTTTGCAATTCACTCAAAAATGGTGCGAAACGCTAGCAAATGGTCCCCTGAAAGCTTTGGCAGTCGAAACAGAAGGCTTTTTATCACAGGACAAGAAATCAGCCCTTGAAAACTTGACCGGCGGAAAAAGATTTTTTTGAAAAAATCCCTAAGTCCCGGGGTCACAATTTCAGCTAAAATCTGACTTTTGGCAATTCACTCAAAAATGGTGCCAAACGCTTGCAAATGCTTCCTTGAATGCTTTGGCAGTCGAAACAGAAGGCTTTTTATCACAGGACAAGAAATCAGCCCTTGAAAACTTGACCGGCGGAAAAAGATTTTTTTTAAAAAATCCCTACGCCCCGGGGTCTCAATTTCAGCAAAAATCTGACTTTTGGCAATTCACTCAAAAATGGTGCCAAACGCTTGCAAATGCTCCCCTGAAAGGTTTGGCAGTCGAAACAGAAGGCTTTTTATCACAGGACAAGAAATCAGCCCTTGAAAACTTGACCGGCGGAAAAAGATTTTTTTGAAAATCCCTAAGCCCCGGGGTCACAATTTCAGCAAAAATCTGACTTTTGGCAATTCACTCAAAAATGGTGCCAAACGCTTGCAAATGCTCCCCTGAAAGCTTTGGCGATGGAAACAGAAGGCTTTTTTCACAGGACAAGAAATCAGCCCTTGAAAACTTGACCGTCGGAAAAAGATTTTTTTGAAAAAATCCCTAAGCCCCGGGGTCACAATTTCAGCAAAAATCTGACTTTTTGCAATTCACTCAAAAATGGTGCCAAACGCTTGCAAATGCTCCCATGAAAGGTTTGGCAGTCGAAACAGAAGGCTTTTTATCACAGGACAAGAAATCAGCCCTTGAAAACTTGACCGGCGGAATAAGATTTTTTTGAAAAAATCCCTAAGCCCCGGGGTCACAGTTTCAGCAAAAATCTTACTTTTGGCAATTCACTCAAAAATGGTGCCAAACGCTTGCAAATGCTTCCTTGAATGGTTTGACAGTCGAAACAGAAGGCTTTTTATCACAGGACAAGAAATCAGCCCTTGAAAACTTGACCAGCGGAAAAAGATTTTTTTGAAAAAATCCCTAAGCCCCGGGGTCACAATTTCAGCAAAAATCTGACTTTTGGCAATTCACTCAAAAATGGTGCCAAACGCTTGCAAATGCTCCCCTGAAAGCTTTGGCAGTCGAAAAAGGAGGCTTTTTATCAGAGGACAAGAAATCAGCCCTTGAAAACTTGACCGGCAGAAAAAGATTTTTTTTGAAAAAATCCCTAAGCCCCGGGGTCACAATTTCAGCAAAAATCTGACTTGGCAATTCACTCAAAAATGGTGCCAAACGCTTGCAAATGCTCCCCTGAAAGGTTTGGCAGTCGAAACAGAAGGCTTTTTATCACAGGACAAGAAATCAGCCCTTGAAAACTTGACTGGCGGAAAAACATTTTTTTGAAAAAATCCCTAAGCCCCGGGGTCACAATTTCAGCAAAAATCTGACTTTTGGCAATTCACTCAAAAATGGTGCCAAACGCTTGCAAATGCTCCCCTGAAAGGTTTGGCAGTCGAAACAGAAGGCTTTTTATCACAGGACAAGAAATCAGCCCTTGAAAACTTGACCGGCGGAAAAAGATTTTTTTTAAAAAATCCCTACGCCCCGGGGTCTCAATTTCAGCAAAAATCTGACTTTTGGCAATTCACTCAAAAATGGTGCCAAACGCTTGCAAATGCTCCCCTGAAAGGTTTGGCAGTCGAAACAGAAGGCTTTTTATCACAGGACAAGAAATCAGCCCTTGAAAACTTGACCGGCGGAAAAAGATTTTTTTGAAAATCCCTAAGCCCCGGGGTCACAATTTCAGCAAAAATCTGACTTTTGGCAATTCACTCAAAAATGGTGCCAAACGCTTGCAAATGCTCCCCTGAAAGCTTTGGCGATGGAAACAGAAGGCTTTTTTCACAGGACAAGAAATCAGCCCTTGAAAACTTGACCGGCGGAAAAAGATTTTTTTGAAAAAATCCCTAAGCCCCGGGGTCACAATTTCAGCAAAAATCTGACTTTTTGCAATTCACTCAAAAATGGTGCCAAACGCTTGCAAATGCTCCCATGAAAGGTTTGGCAGTCGAAACAGAAGGCTTTTTATCACAGGACAAGAAATCAGCCCTTGAAAACTTGACCGGCGGAATAAGATTTTTTTGAAAAAATCCCTAAGCCCCGTGGTCACAGTTTCAGCAAAAATCTTACTTTTGGCAATTCACTCAAAAATGGTGCCAAACGCTTGCAAATGCTTCCCTGAAAGGTTTGGCAGTCGAAACAGAAGCCTTTTTATCACAGGACAAGAAATCAGCCCTTGAAAACTTGACCGGCGGAAAAAGATTTTTTTGAAAAAATCCCTAAGCCCCGGGGTCACAATTTCAGCAAAAATCTGACTTTTGGCAATTCACTCAAAAATGGTGCCAAACGCTTGCAAATGCTCCCCTGAAAGGTTTGGCAGTCGAAACAGAAGGCTTTTTATCAAGGGACAAGAAATCAGCCCTTGAAAACTTGACCGGCGGAAAAAGATTTTTTTGAAAAAATCCCTAAGCCCCGGGGTCACAATTTCAGTAAAAATCTGACTTTTGGCAATTCACTCAAAAATGGTGCCAAACGCTTGCAAATGCTCCCCTGAAAGGTTTGGCAGTCGAAACAGAAGGCTTTTTATCACAGGACAAGAAATCAGCCCTTGAAAACTTGACCGGCAGAAAAAGATTTTTTTTGAAAAAATCCCTAAGCCCCGGGGTCACAATTTCAGCAAAAATCTGACTTGGCAATTCACTCAAAAATGGTGCCAAACGCTTGCAAATGCTCCCCTGAAAGGTTTGGCAGTCGAAACAGAAGGCTTTTTATCACAGGACAAGAAATCAGCCCTTGAAAACTTGACTGGCGGAAAAACATTTTTTTGAAAAAATCCCTAAGCCCCGGGGTCACAATTTCAGCAAAAATCTGACTTTTGGCAATTCACTCAAAAATGGTGCCAAACGCTTGCAAATGCTCCCCTGAAAGGTTTGGCAGTCGAAACAGAAGGCTTTTTATCACAGGACAAGAAATCAGCCCTTGAAAACTTGACCGGCGGAAAAAGATTTTTTTGAAAAAATCCCTACGCCCCGGGGTCTCAATTTCAGCAAAAATCTGACTTTTGGCAATTCACTCAAAAATGGTGCCAAACGCTTGCAAATGCTCCCCTGAAAGGTTTGGCAGTCGAAACAGAAGGCTTTTTATCACAGGACAAGAAATCAGCCCTTGAAAACTTGACCGGCGGAATAAGATTTTTTTGAAAAAATCCCTAAGCCCCGGGGTCACAATTTCAGCAAAAATCTGACTTTTGGCAATTCACTCAAAAATGGTGCCAAACGCTTGCAAATGCTCCCCTGAAAGGTTTGGCAGTCGAAACAGAAGCCTTTTTATCACAGGATAAGAAATCAGCCCTTGAAAACTTGACCGGCGGAAAAAGATTTTTTTGAAAAAATCCCTAAGCCCCGGGGTCACAATTTCAGCAAAAATCTGACTTTTGGCAATTCACTCAAAAATGGTGCCAAACGCTTGCAAATGCTCCCCTGAAAGGTTTGGGAGTCGAAACAGAAGGCTTTTTATCACAGGACAAGAAATCAGCCCTTGAAAACTTGACCGGCGGAAAAAGATTTTTTTGAAAAAATCCCTACGCCCCGGGGTCTCAATTTCAGCAAAAATCTGACTTTTGGCAATTCACTCAAAAATGGTGCCAAACGCTTGCAAATGCTCCCCTGAAAGGTTTGGCAGTCGAAACAGAAGGCTTTTTATCACAGGACAAGAAATCAGCCCTTGAAAACTTGACCGGCGGAAAAAGATTTTTTTGAAAATCCCTAAGTCCCGGGGTCACAATTTCAGCAAAAATCTGACTTTTGGCAATTCACTCAAAAATGGTGCCAAACGCTTGCAAATGCTTCCTTGAATGCTTTGGCAGTCAAAACAGAAGGCTTTTTATCACAGGACAAGAAATCAGCCCTTGAAAACTTGACCAGCGGAAAAAGATTTTTTTGAAAAAATCCCTAAGCCCCGGGGTCACAATTTCAGCAAAAATCTGACTTTTGGCAATTCACTCAAAAATGGTGCCAAACGCTTGCAAATGCTCCCCTGAAAGCTTTGGCGATGGAAACAGAAGCCTTTTGATCACAGGACAAGAAATCAGCCCTTGAAAACTTGACCGGCGGAAAAAGATTTTTTTGAAAAAATCCCTAAGCCCCGGGGTCACAATTTCAGCAAAAATCTGACTTTTGGCAATTCACTCAAAAATGGTGCCAAACGCTTGCAAATGCTCCCCTGAAAGGTTTGGCAGTCGAAACAGAAGGCTTTTTATCACAGGACAAGAAATCAGCCCTTGAAAACTTGACCGGCGGAAAAAGATTTTTTTGAAAAAATCCCTACGCCCCGGGGTCTCAATTTCAGCAAAAATCTGACTTTTGGCAATTCACTCAAAAATGGTGCCAAACGCTTGCAAATGCTCCCCTGAAAGGTTTGGCAGTCGAAACAGAAGGCTTTTTATCACAGGACAAGAAATCAGCCCTTGAAAACTTGACCGGCGGAAAAAGATTTTTTTGAAAATCCCTAAGTCTCGGGGTCACAATTTCAGCAAAAATCTGACTTTTGGCAATTCACTCAAAAATGGTGCCAAACGCTTGCAAATGCTTCCTTGAATGCTTTGGCAGTCAAAACAGAAGGCTTTTTATCACAGGACAAGAAATCAGCCCTTGAAAACTTGACCAGCGGAAAAAGATTTTTTTGAAAAAATCCCTAAGCCCCGGGGTCACAATTTCAGCAAAAATCTGACTTTTGGCAATTCACTCAAAAATGGTGCCAAACGCTTGCAAATGCTCCCCTGAAAGCTTTGGCGATGGAAACAGAAGCCTTTTGATCACAGGACAAGAAATCAGCCCTTGAAAACTTGACCGGCGGAAAAAGATTTTTTTGAAAAAATCCCTAAGCCCCGGGGTCACAATTTCAGCAAAAATCTGACTTTTGGCAATTCACTCAAAAATGGTGCCAAACGCTTGCAAATGCTCCCCTGAAAGGTTTGGCAGTCGAAACAGAAGGCTTTTTATCACAGGACAAGAAATCAGCCCTTGAAAACTTGACCGGCGGAATAAGATTTTTTTGAAAAAATCCCTAAGCCCCGGGGTCACAATTTCAGCAAAAATCTGACTTTTGGCAATTCACTCAAAAATGGTGCCAAACGCTTGCAAATGCTTCCTTGAATGGTTTGACAGTCGAAACAGAAGGCTTTTTATCACAGGACAAGAAATCAGCCCTTGAAAACTTGACCGGCGGAAAAAGATTTTTTTGAAAAAATCCCTAAGCCCCGGGGTCACAATTTCAGTAAAAATCTGACTTTTGGCAATTCACTCAAAAATGGTGCCAAACGCTTGCAAATGCTCCCCTCAAAGGTTTGGCAGTCGAAACAGAAGGCTTTTTATCACAGGACAAGAAATCAGCCCTTGAAAACTTGACCGGCGGAAAAAGATTTTTTTGAAAAAATCCCTAAGCCCCGGGGTCACAATTTCAGCAAAAATCTGACTTTTGGCAATTCACTCAAAAATGGTGCCAAACGCTTGTAAATGCTCCCCTGAAAGCTTTGGCAGTCGAAACAGAAGGCTTTTTATCACAGGACAAGAAATCAGCCCTTGAAAACTAGACCGGCAGAAAAAGATTTTTTTTGAAAAAATCCCTAAGCCCCGGGGTCACAATTTCAGCAAAAATCTGACTTGGCAATTCACTCAAAAATGGTGCCAAACGCTTGCAAATGCTCCCCTGAAAGGTTTGGCAGTCGAAACAGAAGGCTTTTTATCACAGGACAAGAAATCAGCCCTTGAAAAGTTGACTGGCGGAAAAACATTTTTTTGAAAAAATCCCTAAGCCCCGGGGTCACAATTTCAGCAAAAATCTGACTTTTGGCAATTCACTCAAAAATGGTGCCAAACGCTTGCAAATGCTCCCCTGAAAGGTTTGGCAGTTGAAACAGAAGGCTTTTTATCACAGGACAAGAAATCAGCCCTTGAAAACTTGACCGGCGGAAAAAGATTTTTTTGAAAAAATCCCTACGCCCCGGGGTCTCAATTTCAGCAAAAATCTGACTTTTGGCAATTCACTCAAAAATGGTGCCAAACGCTTGCAAATGCTCCCCTGAAAGATTTGGCAGTCGAAACAGAAGGCTTTTTATCACAGGACAAGAAATCAGCCCTTGAAAACTTGACCGGCGGAATAAGATTTTTTTGAAAAAATCCCTAAGCCCCGGGGTCACAATTTCAGCAAAAATCTGACTTTTGGCAATTCACTCAAAAATGGTGCCAAACGCTTGCAAATGCTCCCCTGAAAGGTTTGGGAGTCGAAACAGAAGGCTTTTTATCACAGGACAAGAAATCAGCCCTTGAAAACTTGACCGGCGGAAAAAGATTTTTTTGAAAAAATCCCTACGCCCCGGGGTCTCAATTTCAGCAAAAATCTGACTTTTGGCAATTCACTCAAAAATGGTGCCAAACGCTTGCAAATGCTCCCCTGAAAGGTTTGGCAGTCGAAACAGAAGGCTTTTTATCACAGGACAAGAAATCAGCCCTTGAAAACTTGACCGGCGGAAAAAGATTTTTTTGAAAATCCCTAAGCCCCGGGGTCACAATTTCAGCAAAAATCTGACTTTTGGCAATTCACTCAAAAATGGTGCCAAACGCTTGCAAATGCTTCCTTGAATGCTTTGGCAGTCAAAACAGAAGGCTTTTTATCACAGGACAAGAAATCAGCCCTTGAAAACTTGACCAGCGGAAAAAGATTTTTTTGAAAAAATCCCTAAGCCCCGGGGTCACAATTTCAGCAAAAATCTGACTTTTGGCAATTCACTCAAAAATGGTGCCAAACGCTTGCAAATGCTCCCCTGAAAGGTTTGGCAGTCGAAACAGAAGGCTTTTTATCACAGGACAAGAAATCAGCCCTTGAAAACTTGACCGGCGGAAAAAGATTTTTTTGAAAAAATCCCTACGCCCCGGGGTCTCAATTTCAGCAAAAATCTGACTTTTGGCAATTCACTCAAAAATGGTGCCAAACGCTTGCAAATGCTCCCCTGAAAGGTTTGGCAGTCGAAACAGAAGGCTTTTTATCACAGGACAAGAAATCAGCCCTTGAAAACTTGACCGGCGGAATAAGATTTTTTTGAAAAAATCCCTAAGCCCCGGGGTCACAATTTCAGCAAAAATCTGACTTTTGGCAATTCACTCAAAAATGGTGCCAAACGCTTGCAAATGCTCCCCTGAAAGGTTTGGCAGTCGAAACAGAAGCCTTTTTATCACAGGATAAGAAATCAGCCCTTGAAAACTTGACCGGCGGAAAAAGATTTTTTTGAAAAAATCCCTAAGCCCCGGGGTCACAATTTCAGCAAAAATCTGACTTTTGGCAATTCACTCAAAAATGGTGCCAAACGCTTGCAAATGCTCCCCTGAAAGGTTTGGGAGTCGAAACAGAAGGCTTTTTATCACAGGACAAGAAATCAGCCCTTGAAAACTTGACCGGCGGAAAAAGATTTTTTTGAAAAAATCCCTACGCCCCGGGGTCTCAATTTCAGCAAAAATCTGACTTTTGGCAATTCACTCAAAAATGGTGCCAAACGCTTGCAAATGCTCCCCTGAAAGGTTTGGCAGTCGAAACAGAAGGCTTTTTATCACAGGACAAGAAATCAGCCCTTGAAAACTTGACCGGCGGAAAAAGATTTTTTTGAAAATCCCTAAGTCCCGGGGTCACAATTTCAGCAAAAATCTGACTTTTGGCAATTCACTCAAAAATGGTGCCAAACGCTTGCAAATGCTTCCTTGAATGCTTTGGCAGTCAAAACAGAAGGCTTTTTATCACAGGACAAGAAATCAGCCCTTGAAAACTTGACCAGCGGAAAAAGATTTTTTTGAAAAAATCCCTAAGCCCCGGGGTCACAATTTCAGCAAAAATCTGACTTTTGGCAATTCACTCAAAAATGGTGCCAAACGCTTGCAAATGCTCCCCTGAAAGCTTTGGCGATGGAAACAGAAGCCTTTTGATCACAGGACAAGAAATCAGCCCTTGAAAACTTGACCGGCGGAAAAAGATTTTTTTGAAAAAATCCCTAAGCCCCGGGGTCACAATTTCAGCAAAAATCTGACTTTTGGCAATTCACTCAAAAATGGTGCCAAACGCTTGCAAATGCTCCCCTGAAAGGTTTGGCAGTCGAAACAGAAGGCTTTTTATCACAGGACAAGAAATCAGCCCTTGAAAACTTGACCGGCGGAATAAGATTTTTTTGAAAAAATCCCTAAGCCCCGGGGTCACAATTTCAGCAAAAATCTGACTTTTGGCAATTCACTCAAAAATGGTGCCAAACGCTTGCAAATGCTTCCTTGAATGGTTTGACAGTCGAAACAGAAGGCTTTTTATCACAGGACAAGAAATCAGCCCTTGAAAACTTGACCGGCGGAAAAAGATTTTTTTGAAAAAATCCCTAAGCCCCGGGGTCACAATTTCAGTAAAAATCTGACTTTTGGCAATTCACTCAAAAATGGTGCCAAACGCTTGCAAATGCTCCCCTGAAAGGTTTGGCAGTCGAAACAGAAGGCTTTTTATCACAGGACAAGAAATCAGCCCTTGAAAACTTGACCGGCGGAAAAAGATTTTTTTGAAAAAATCCCTAAGCCCCGGGGTCACAATTTCAGCAAAAATCTGACTTTTGGCAATTCACTCAAAAATGGTGCCAAACGCTTGTAAATGCTCCCCTGAAAGCTTTGGCAGTCGAAACAGAAGGCTTTTTATCACAGGACAAGAAATCAGCCCTTGAAAACTTGACCGGCAGAAAAAGATTTTTTTTGAAAAAATCCCTAAGCCCCGGGGTCACAATTTCAGCAAAAATCTGACTTGGCAATTCACTCAAAAATGGTGCCAAACGCTTGCAAATGCTCCCCTGAAAGGTTTGGCAGTCGAAACAGAAGGCTTTTTATCACAGGACAAGAAATCAGCCCTTGAAAAGTTGACTGGCGGAAAAACATTTTTTTGAAAAAATCCCTAAGCCCCGGGGTCACAATTTCAGCAAAAATCTGACTTTTGGCAATTCACTCAAAAATGGTGCCAAACGCTTGCAAATGCTCCCCTGAAAGGTTTGGCAGTTGAAACAGAAGGCTTTTTATCACAGGACAAGAAATCAGCCCTTGAAAACTTGACCGGCGGAAAAAGATTTTTTTGAAAAAATCCCTACGCCCCGGGGTCTCAATTTCAGCAAAAATCTGACTTTTGGCAATTCACTCAAAAATGGTGCCAAACGCTTGCAAATGCTCCCCTGAAAGATTTGGCAGTCGAAACAGAAGGCTTTTTATCACAGGACAAGAAATCAGCCCTTGAAAACTTGACCGGCGGAATAAGATTTTTTTGAAAAAATCCCTAAGCCCCGGGGTCACAATTTCAGCAAAAATCTGACTTTTGGCAATTCACTCAAAAATGGTGCCAAACGCTTGCAAATGCTCCCCTGAAAGGTTTGGGAGTCGAAACAGAAGGCTTTTTATCACAGGACAAGAAATCAGCCCTTGAAAACTTGACCGGCGGAAAAAGATTTTTTTGAAAAAATCCCTACGCCCCGGGGTCTCAATTTCAGCAAAAATCTGACTTTTGGCAATTCACTCAAAAATGGTGCCAAACGCTTGCAAATGCTTCCTTGAATGCTTTGGCAGTCAAAACAGAAGGCTTTTTATCACAGGACAAGAAATCAGCCCTTGAAAACTTGACCAGCGGAAAAAGATTTTTTTGAAAAAATCCCTAAGCCCCGGGGTCACAATTTCAGCAAAAATCTGACTTTTGGCAATTCACTCAAAAATGGTGCCAAACGCTTGCAAATGCTCCCCTGAAAGCTTTGGCGATGGAAACAGAAGGCTTTTTATCACAGGACAAGAAATCAGCCCTTGAAAACTTGACCGGCGGAAAAAGATTTTTTTGAAAAAATCCCTAAGCCCCGGGGTCACAATTTCAGCAAAAATCTGACTTTTTGCAATTCACTCAAAAATGGTGCCAAACGCTTGCAAATGCTCCCATGAAAGGTTTGGCAGTCGAAACAGAAGGCTTTTTATCACAGGACAAGAAATCAGCCCTTGAAAACTTGACCGGCGGAATAAGATTTTTTTGAAAAAATCCCTAAGCCCCGGGGTCACAATTTCAGCAAAAATCTGACTTTTGGCAATTCACTCAAAAATGGTGCCAAACGCTTGCAAATGCTTCCTTGAATGGTTTGACAGTCGAAACAGAAGGCTTTTTATCACAGGACAAGAAATCAGCCCTTGAAAACTTGACCAGCTATGTCAGGGGTTCAGGAGCAGAGGCAAGGGCAAGGGAGGAAACAGAGAGCGAGGGGGAGGAGGCAGAAGAAAAGATGAGTGATGACGACGACCCGAGATCTCCGAGTCTTTCCAGTGAATCAGAAGATTCACAGAAAGGAGCACCAGTGGCCAGGGCAAGGGGGGAGCCTAGGGGGACACCCCAGGAAGATAGAGCCAGAGGGGACTCAGAGGGGAGCAGTTGGAAATCGGGACCAGCGTCACCGCCAGAGAGCAGGGAAGAGGAAGGGCGCCAGGGATCAAGCGCTGGCAGCTCACAACAGGGGGGAGGGCACGAGTCAGGAGTGGCCACACCTCCATCGGGGAGCGAAGAAACGGTCAGACGGAAGGTGGAAGGTTGGGCGCGCGCGACAAGTTCAAATGCACAGGAAGGTGGCGCAGTAGGCAGCCCGGAAAGGGAGCCAGGTCCTAAAGCCCGCCGAAAGGAGGGAGAAGAGTCAGGGGGGTCAGCGTCAGCGTCAGAGGAATCCCGGAAGGAAGAGACCCCGGGGGGCAGAGGGACCCAGAGAAGAACAGTCAGGCGGAAAAGGTGGAGCAAGGCTAGGATATTAAGTTGGTGTACAAGGGGCGGAGACTCAGATGGCGCTTCGCCGATCTAACCATTAGACGTAGGGTTGTACGCAGCAGCTTGAGAATGGAAACTGTAACTCAATAAAGACTTTTATTTAATGATCGCTGGCTAGCGTGATCCTCTGTGAGCTAGGATCTGGAAGCAACTCTGACAGTAAGCTCCATCTCTTAAATTGTGGGCATCTACAGCCTCGCGGAGAGGAGAGAAAGCGGGTGCCTACTAGCGAGCTCACGAACGGCAGACAACATGACGGCCGAACAGCAGATAGTGGAACTCAGAGAAGCAGTGTCGCGCCTGAATGCCGAGGCTCTTGCATCCAGGAAGAGAGAGGAGGACGCAGCTGCCGCCTACAGGGATCTCCAGGTCAGGTTGGAAGTGCTTACGAAGCAAGGGCAACTGACACCCAAACCGGAGGGGATTGGGTTGGGGAGACGAACAGGCGGTTTGGTCTCTCACTTCGATGGGAATTTGCAACAGTACCCCAACTTTAGAGCAGATGTAATGTGTGCACTGCAACTGCTGAACAAAGACTTTAGAGATGAGCAAGAGAAGGTGGGATTCATCATGTCCCATTTGCATGGAGATGCTAAAGCATGGCTGCGCAATTTGTGGAGAGATAAGGATCCGGCGCTCCAAAATGCGGATGCCTTTATTAAAGCGATGGATGGGTGCTTTTTGTCAAGCATTGACGTGGATCTTGCTCGGCAGCAGATACATGGACTGAAGCAAGGGAGGGCCAGCGTAAGGCAGTACCATGCCCGCTTTTTCGCTTTGGTCAGTGCTCTGGAATGGGACAGAGATTCGGCTCCTGTAAGAGACCTGTTTTGGGAGGGATTGCACGGCTCGGTTAAAGATGAAATTGCGAGGGGGGAGAGACCCCGGACCACGCAGGAGATCGTTCAGAGGGCGCTGGCGGTGGGGGTGCGGCTGGAAGGACGTCCGTGGAGCAGTGGCGAAGGGCGTGGAGGGCGCGAACCAGCCAGGGGCTCCTCCTTCCTTCCCAGAGAAGCAGCGCGTGCGCAATCCACGCCTCCGCCAGGAGGAGGAGCGGAACCTATGGAGGTTGGAGGTGCAAGGGCTCAGTCAGCAGCCAGAGCCCTAGCACCGGCAGCAGTGAAAGCGAAGCCTCCTAGAGGGAACAGGAAGTGTTACATCTGCGATGATCCACAGCATATGGCGAAAGAGTGTCCCCAGAGGCTCCACAAGCACACTGCAGCCTCAGCAATGGTAACTGCAGCAACGCAGCAAGGACAACCACAGCAGGGAAACGACGGAGTCTGGTTGGAGGAAGAGGCACTGGGGCCCAGCCAGACGTGTCAGTGAAGCAGTCCCCAGAGATTTTACAGCCCATGGACCCCCTCCCGCCCAAACCGGTAGTGAGGCTCACCGCGTCGCTCCAGCTGCCCAATGGAATCACCATGGACGTGCCAATCACCATTGACTCCGGAAGCAATGCGGACTTTATAGGGCAGGACTTTGTCGACCGGCACGCTATACAGTTGCTGCCTGCCACGCTGCCCCTGCAGGTTGTCACGGTGGATGGCAGGGAGCTGCTAGGGGGGCAAGTGGTGAAGCAGACGCCACCAATGGTGATGCGACTTGGGAATCACAGGGAAATCATCAGCTTCAATGTCACTCAACTATCGGACACGCCCATTGTATTGGGCATGAGTTGGCTGGACAAGCACAGCCCGACGCTGGCTTGGTACCAGAGGCAGCTGACCTTCGGCTCTTCCTTTTGCGCTGAACACTGCATCGTGCCCAGGCAGGAAGGAGGGGAAGAGGAGTCACAGCTGCAGCTAGGCACGCTGCAAGCGGTTCCCCACAAGTACGCGGAATTTTTGGAGGTTTTCTGCGAGAAGGAGGCAGACAGGCTACCCCCCCACAGACCATATGACTGCAAAATTGACCTGCTGCCGGGGGCGGCGCTGCCCAAAGGGAAGCTGTATTCCATGTCTGAGGACGAACTGCGGGAACTCAAAGAGTTCATAGATCATAATTTGGAGCGCGGTTTCATCCGAGAGTCCAAGGCAGCGGGGGGCAGTCCGGTATTCTTTGTTAAGAAGAGGGACACGCCCCAAAAAAGACTTGTAGTGGACTTTCGCATCTTGAACAGTGTGACCAAGCCATCGGACTTCCCCATGCCCCGAATCGACGACCTCCTCGCAAAGGTACGGAAGGGCAGAGTGTTCACCAAGTTGGACCTGCGAGGGGCATACAACCTCATTCGCATGCGGGAAGGAGATGAGTGGAAGACAGCCATGTTCACGCCCCTGGGCACCTACGAATATAGAGTTATGCCTTTTGGATTGCAAAATGGCTCCCACGTTTTTCAAGCTTTCATGCATCACGTGTTGGCGGGGCTCCTCTACAAGACGTGCGTCTGTTTCTTGGATGACATCCTGATCTTTTCGGAATCGCAGCAGGAGCATGACAGACACGTCAAGGAAGTGCTGAGCAGGCTACAGCAACATAGGCTTTACGCCAAGCTGGAGAAGTGCCAATTCGACGTGACGGAGGTGGATTTCCTGGGCTACAAGTTGTCTGATAAAGGGCTCGCCATGGACAGCGCCAAGGTCCGAGCAGTGTTGGATTGGAAAAGCCCACGCAACCGGAAGGAGGTCCAACGGTTTGTCGGCTTCGCGAACTTCTATCGCAAGTTTATCAAAGGCTTTGCGATGCAGACAGCGGCCATCACGGACACGCTCAGCTCCAAGAAAAAGAAGTTCATCTGGACAGAGCAGGCGGAGCAGTCCTTTCAGGCACTCAAGCGTCTCTTCGCGTCGGAAGAGCAGCTGCTTCATGTCAACCCCAGCAGGCCGATGAGGGTGGAGACAGACGCTTCGGACAGAGCCGTGGGAGCAGTCCTGCTGCAGAAAGACCCGCAGGGGGTTTGGAGGCCGGGAGCGTTTTACTCAAGGAAGCTCAGCAAGTCCGAACAGAACTACACCATCTGGGACAGGGAGTTGCTGGCCATTCATGCAGCGTTCAAAGCGTGGAGGCACTTCCTGATCGGCGCCAAGCACACGGTGCAGGTCTGCACGGACCACAAGAATCTAGAGCACTGGCGCACGGCACAGTTCCTGAACCAGAGGCAGATACGTTGGGCTGAGTTCTTTGCGAATTTCGACTTCCGAATAGAATATGTCCCGGGGGACACCAACATCATGGCGGATGCTCTCTCCCGTAAGCCACAGTATCTGGAGGAGGCAACGCCAGCGGCCGCCATGCACATCTTCGCACCGACAGTGTGGGCGTGCGCGGCGGCAACAGTTGACCTGGATGCGGTGCGACGAGCGTTGCAGGATGACTCCTTCGCGCAAGCAAAGATGGCAGAGGTGCACAGGGGCACGGCAGCGACCGACGAGTTCCAGCTGCGAGATGGTTTGCTCATCCGTAAAGGGGCCATCTACATGCCGGGAGACGAACTTCGCGCCAAGGTACTGCAGCAGCTGCACGACGCGCCCACTGCCGGGCACTTTGGCAAGGAGAAGACGGTGGAATTAGTAGCCAGAGACTTCTGGTGGCCCGGAATGAGAGGGGAAGTCGCGGACTACGTGGCGAGGTGTGACACCTGCCAGAGGGCCAAACCAGTGCACAGACCGCCGGCCGGACTGCTGGAACCGCTGCAAACTCCGTTCGAACCATGGGAGAGAGTGGCCCTGGACTTTGTCACGGATCTGCCCAGCTCGAGGGGCAAGACGGCTGTGCTGGTGGTGGTGGACTTGTTCTCCAAGATGGCATATTTCATTCCGTGTGCGAAGGTGGCCACGGCGGAACAAACCGCCAAACTGTTCATAGACCACGTGTTCAAGGTTCACGGTCTGCCGCGGTCTATTCTGTCCGACCGAGGGCGACAGTTCATCTCGAACTTCTGGCAGAGGCTGATGGGCTTCCTGAACGTCAAGATCAACCTGGCGTCGGCTAGACACCCGCAGACCAACGGGCAAGCGGAGCGGGTCAATGCCATCATGCAGCAGTACCTGAGATGTTATGCGAATCAACAGCCTGCGACGTGGGTGGATTACCTGCCTCTCGCCGAGTTCGCCTACAACAACACGAAGCACGTGTCCACGGGGGTCACGCCGTTCTTCGCCAACAACGGGAGGCACCCCAGAACCTTCCCGGGACTGGAAAGAATGGGGGAGGGGGAGCCGCAGACAGCAGATGCGTTCGCGTCGGAGTTGCAGGAGGTCCACGATCAGCTGCGGCGGCACCTGGAGCTGGCTAAACACGCATACAAGGTACAAGCGGACAAACACAGAAGGGTTGGCGAAGAGATCCATGTGGGAGACTGGGTCTGGTTAGCAGCCCACGCAGTGCCGGCCAGGTCGTTGGCGAAGAAGAAACTAGGGCATAAACAACTGGGGCCCTACCAAGTCGAAGAACAGGTCAACCCGGTGGCTTTCAGGCTGGCTCTTCCGGAGGGTTCCAGAATGCATCCGGTGTTCCACAGATCGGTGCTCACTCCCTACAAGGCACCTCACAGGTTTCAGGAACCAGGAACGGCACCGGGTCCGCTCCGAGAGAGAACCGGGCAAGGGGGAGTGGCACAGGAGGAGCGCATCAACGAAGTCACGGAGATTTTGGACTCCAGATGGGGGGAAGAGGGGGTAGAATACCTTCTCGCCAAGGAGGGCACCCCGGCCAGTGCCAACAGCTGGGTGCCGGGCTACGCTTTAGACGAACCTCTGCTCAAAGAAGAGTTTCATGCCCTCTTCCCACACAGGCCAATGCCAGCAGACTTTTTCGACGACTGGCTTTTCACGCCCACGCTTTCAGCCAGCACGTTCCGGGGGTTCGACTCGGACGAGGAACCGACACGAGACGCCCGTTCCCCGGAGGGGTCACCCTCGGGATCTGCTTCAGAACCCTCGTATTGGTGGGATGATCGACCAGAGGAGCAGTTCCGCAGAAGGTGGCTGGAGGGTCCAGGACGAGCAACGTCTCCAGAAGGCAACGAGGGAGAGACGGACATGGACGTTTTCGGGGACGACCCGGGTTTCGAGCACGGCGGCACAGAGATGGAAGCGGAGGTGACCGTCGTCAACGAGAGCAGGGAGGAAGAACCGGAAGACTTCGGATGGCGGCCCACCACGGGAAGCGAACTGTATGCGACATTCGTCCCCCTGACACAGCAGCACCCAGATCCCGCACCGGAAGGAGGGGAGGGGGGAAGAGGGGGCTTCGAGGGGGGGATGGATGTCAGGGGTTCAGGAGCAGAGGCAAGGGCAAGGGAGGAAACAGAGAGCGAGGGGGAGGAGGCAGAAGAAAAGATGAGTGATGACGACGACCCGAGATCTCCGAGTCTTTCCAGTGAATCAGAAGATTCACAGAAAGGAGCACCAGTGGCCAGGGCAAGGGGGGAGCCTAGGGGGACACCCCAGGAAGATAGAGCCAGAGGGGACTCAGAGGGGAGCAGTTGGAAATCGGGACCAGCGTCACCGCCAGAGAGCAGGGAAGAGGAAGGGCGCCAGGGATCAAGCGCTGGCAGCTCACAACAGGGGGGAGGGCACGAGTCAGGAGTGGCCACACCTCCATCGGGGAGCGAAGAAACGGTCAGACGGAAGGTGGAAGGTTGGGCGCGCGCGACAAGTTCAAATGCACAGGAAGGTGGCGCAGTAGGCAGCCCGGAAAGGGAGCCAGGTCCTAAAGCCCGCCGAAAGGAGGGAGAAGAGTCAGGGGGGTCAGCGTCAGCGTCAGAGGAATCCCGGAAGGAAGAGACCCCGGGGGGCAGAGGGACCCAGAGAAGAACAGTCAGGCGGAAAAGGTGGAGCAAGGCTAGGATATTAAGTTGGTGTACAAGGGGCGGAGACTCAGATGGAGCTTCGCCGATCTAACCATTAGACGTAGGGTTGCACGCAGCAGCTTGAGAATGGAAACTGTAACTCAATAAAGACTTTTATTTAATGATCGCTGGCTAGCGTGATCCTCTGTGAGCTAGGATCTGGAAGCAACTCTGACAAGCGGAAAAAGATTTTTTTGAAAAAATCCCTAAGCCCCGGGGTCACAATTTCAGCAAAAATCTGACTTTTGGCAATTCACTCAAAAATGGTGCCAAACGCTTGCAAATGCTCCCCTGAAAGGTTTGGCAGTCGAAACAGAAGGCTTTTTATCACAGGACAAGAAATCAGCCCTTGAAAACTTGACCGGCGGAAAAAGATTTTTTTGAAAAAATCCCTAAGCCCCGGGGTCACAATTTCAGCAAAAATCTGACTTTTGGCAATTCACTCAAAAATGGTGCCAAACGCTTGCAAATGCTCCCCTGAAAGGTTTGGCAGTCGAAACAGAAGGCTTTTTATCAAGGGACAAGAAATCAGCCCTTGAAAACTTGACCGGCGGAAAAAGATTTTTTTGAAAAAATCCCTAAGCCCCGGGGTCACAATTTCAGTAAAAATCTGACTTTTGGCAATTCACTCAAAAATGGTGCCAAACGCTTGCAAATGCTCCCCTGAAAGGTTTGGCAGTCGAAACAGAAGGCTTTTTATCACAGGACAAGAAATCAGCCCTTGAAAACTTGACCGGCGGAAAAAGATTTTTTTGAAAAAATCCCTAAGCCCCGGGGTCACAATTTCAGCAAAAATCTGACTTGGCAATTCACTCAAAAATGGTGCCAAACGCTTGCAAATGCTCCCCTGAAAGGTTTGGCAGTCGAAACAGAAAGCTTTTTATCACAGGACAAGAAATCAGCCCTTGAAAACTTGACCGGCGGAAAAAGATTTTTTTGAAAAAATCCCTAAGCCCCGGGGTCACAATTTCAGCAAAAATCTGACTTTTGGCAATTCACTCAAAAATGGTGCCAAACGCTTGCAAATGCTTCCTTGAATGGTTTGACAGTCGAAACAGAAGCCTTTTTATCACAGGACAAGAAATCAGCCCTTGAAAACTTGACCGGCGGAAAAAGATTTTTTTGAAAAAATCCCTAACCCCCGGGGTCACAATTTCAGCAGAAATCTGACTTTTGGCAATTCACTCAAAAATGGTGCCAAACGCTTGCAAATGCTCCCCTGAAAGCTTTGGCAGTCGAAACAGAAGGCTTTTTATCACAGGACAAGAAATCAGCCCTTGAAAACTTCACCGGCGGAAAAAGATTTTTTTGAAAAAATCCCTAAGTCCCGGGGTCACAATTTCAGCTAAAATCTGACTTTTTGCAATTCACTCAAAAATGGTGCCAAACGCTTGCAAATGCTCCCCTGAAAGGTTTGGCAGTCGAAACAGAAGGCTTTTTATCACAGGACAAGAAATCAGCCCTTGAAAACTTGACCGGCGGAAAAAGATATTTTTGAAAAAATCCGTAAGTCCCGGGGTCACAATTTCAGCTAAAATATGACTTTTGGCAATTCACTCAAAAATGGTGCCAAACGCTTGCAAATGCTCCCCTGAAAGGTTTGACAGTCGAAACAGAAGGCTTTTTATCACAGGACAAGAAATCAGCCCTTGAAAACTTGACCAGCGGAAAAAGATTTTTTTGAAAAAATCCCTAAGCCCCGGGGTCACAATTTCAGCAAAAATCTGATTTTTGGCAATTCACTCAAAAATGGTGCCAAACGCTTGCAAATGCTCCCCTGAAAGGTTTGGCAGTCGAAACAGAAGGCTTTTTATCACAGGACAAGAAATCAGCCCTTGAAAACTTGACCGGCGGAAAAAGATTTTTTTGAAAATCCCTAAGCCCCGGGGTCACAATTTCAGCAAAAATCTGACTTTTGGCAATTTACTCAAAAATGGTGCCAAACGCTTGCAAATGCTTCCTTGAATGCTTTGGCAGTCAAAACAGAAGGCTTTTTATCACAGGACAAGAAATCAGCCCTTGAAAACTTGACCGGCGGAAAAAGATTTTTTTGAAAAAATCCCTAAGCCCCGGGGTCACAATTTCAGTAAAAATCTGACTTTTGGCAATTCACTCAAAAATGGTGCCAAACGCTTGCAAATGCTCCCCTGAAAGGTTTGGCAGTCGAAACAGAAGGCTTTTTATCACAGGACAAGAAATCAGCCCTTGAAAACTTGACCGGCGGAAAAAGATTTTTTTGAAAAAATCCCTAAGCCCCGGGGTCACAATTTCAGCAAAAATCTGACTTTTGGCAATTCACTCAAAAATGGTGCCAAACGCTTGCAAATGCTCCCCTGAAAGCTTTGGCAGTCGAAACAGAAGGCTTTTTATCACAGGACAAGAAATCAGCCCTTGAAAACTTGACCGGCGGAAAAAGATTTTTTTGAAAAAATCCCTAAGCCCCGGGGTCACAATTTCAGCAAAAATCTGACTTTTGGCAATTCACTCAAAAATGGTGCCAAACGCTTGCAAATGCTCCCCTGAAAGGTTTGACAGTCGAAACAGAAGGCTTTTTATCACAGGACAAGAAATCAGCCCTTGAAAACTTGACCTGCGGAGAAAGATTTTTTTGAAAAAATCCCTAAGCCCCGGGGTCACAATTTCAGCAAAAATCTGACTTGGCAATTCACTAAAAAATGGTGCCAAACGCTTGCAAATGCTCCCCTGAAAGGTTTGGCAGTCGAAACAGAAAGCTTTTTATCACAGGACAAGAAATCAGCCCTTGAAAACTTGACCGGCGGAAAAAGATTTTTTTGAAAAAATCCCTAAGCCCCGGGGTCACAATTTCAGCAAAAATATGACTTTTGGCAATTCACTCAAAAATGGTGCCAAACGCTTGCAAATGCTCCCCTGAAAGGTTTGGCAGTCGAAACAGAAGGCTTTTTATCAAGGGACAAGAAATCAGCCCTTGAAAACTTGACCGGCGGAAAAAGATTTTTTTGAAAAAATCCCTAAGCCCCGGGGTCACAATTTCAGCAAAAATCTGACTTGGCAATTCACTCAAAAATGGTGCCAAACGCTTGCAAATGCTCCCCTGAAAGGTTTGGCAGTCGAAACAGAAGTCTTTTTATCACAGGACAAGAAATCAGCCCTTGAAAACTTGACCGGCGGAAAAAGATTTTTTTGAAAAAATCCCTAAGCCCCGGGGTCACAATTTCAGCAAAAATCTGACTTTTGGCAATTCACTCAAAAATGGTGCCAAACGCTTGCAAATGCTTCCTTGAATGGTTTGACAGTCGAAACAGAAGCCTTTTTATCACAGGACAAGAAATCAGCCCTTGAAAACTTGACCGGCGGAAAAAGATTTTTTTGAAAAAATCCCTAACCCCCGGGGTCACAATTTCAGCAGAAATCTGACTTTTGGCAATTCACTCAAAAATGGTGCCAAACGCTTGCAAATGCTCCCCTGAAAGCTTTGGCAGTCGAAACAGAAGGCTTTTTATCACAGGACAAGAAATCAGCCCTTGAAAACTTCACCGGCGGAAAAAGATTTTTTTGAAAAAATCCCTAAGTCCCGGGGTCACAATTTCAGCTAAAATCTGACTTTTTGCAATTCACTCAAAAATGGTGCCAAACGCTTGCAAATGCTCCCCTGAAAGGTTTGGCAGTCGAAACAGAAGGCTTTTTATCACAGGACAAGAAATCAGCCCTTGAAAACTTGACCGGCGGAAAAAGATATTTTTGAAAAAATCCGTAAGTCCCGGGGTCACAATTTCAGCTAAAATATGACTTTTGGCAATTCACTCAAAAATGGTGCCAAACGCTTGCAAATGCTCCCCTGAAAGGTTTGACAGTCGAAACAGAAGGCTTTTTATCACAGGACAAGAAATCAGCCCTTGAAAACTTGACCAGCGGAAAAAGATTTTTTTGAAAAAATCCCTAAGCCCCGGGGTCACAATTTCAGCAAAAATCTGATTTTTGGCAATTCACTCAAAAATGGTGCCAAACGCTTGCAAATGCTCCCCTGAAAGGTTTGGCAGTCGAAACAGAAGGCTTTTTATCACAGGACAAGAAATCAGCCCTTGAAAACTTGACCGGCGGAAAAAGATTTTTTTGAAAATCCCTAAGCCCCGGGGTCACAATTTCAGCAAAAATCTGACTTTTGGCAATTTACTCAAAAATGGTGCCAAACGCTTGCAAATGCTTCCTTGAATGCTTTGGCAGTCAAAACAGAAGGCTTTTTATCACAGGACAAGAAATCAGCCCTTGAAAACTTGACCGGCGGAAAAAGATTTTTTTGAAAAAATCCCTAAGCCCCGGGGTCACAATTTCAGTAAAAATCTGACTTTTGGCAATTCACTCAAAAATGGTGCCAAACGCTTGCAAATGCTCCCCTGAAAGGTTTGGCAGTCGAAACAGAAGGCTTTTTATCACAGGACAAGAAATCAGCCCTTGAAAACTTGACCGGCGGAAAAAGATTTTTTTGAAAAAATCCCTAAGCCCCGGGGTCACAATTTCAGCAAAAATCTGACTTTTGGCAATTCACTCAAAAATGGTGCCAAACGCTTGCAAATGCTCCCCTGAAAGCTTTGGCAGTCGAAACAGAAGGCTTTTTATCACAGGACAAGAAATCAGCCCTTGAAAACTTGACCGGCGGAAAAAGATTTTTTTGAAAAAATCCCTAAGCCCCGGGGTCACAATTTCAGCAAAAATCTGACTTTTGGCAATTCACTCAAAAATGGTGCCAAACGCTTGCAAATGCTCCCCTGAAAGGTTTGACAGTCGAAACAGAAGGCTTTTTATCACAGGACAAGAAATCAGCCCTTGAAAACTTGACCTGCGGAGAAAGATTTTTTTGAAAAAATCCCTAAGCCCCGGGGTCACAATTTCAGCAAAAATCTGACTTGGCAATTCACTAAAAAATGGTGCTAAACGCTTGCAAATGCTCCCCTGAAAGGTTTGGCAGTCGAAACAGAAAGCTTTTTATCAAGGGACAAGAAATCAGCCCTTGAAAACTTGACCGGCGGAAAAAGATTTTTTTGAAAAAATCCCTAAGCCCCGGGGTCACAATTTCAGCAAAAATCTGACTTTTGGCAATTCACTCAAAAATGGTGCCAAACGCTTGCAAATGCTTCCTTGAATGGTTTGACAGTCGAAACAGAAGCCTTTTTATCACAGGACAAGAAATCAGCCCTTGAAAACTTGACCGGCGGAAAAAGATTTTTTTGAAAAAATCCCTAAGCCCCGGGGTCACAATTTCAGCAGAAATCTGACTTTTGGCAATTCACTCAAAAATGGTGCCAAACGCTTGCAAATGCTCCCCTGAAAGCTTTGGCAGTCGAAACAGAAGGCTTTTTATCACAGGACAAGAAATCAGCCCTTGAAAACTTCACCGGCGGAAAAAGATTTTTTTGAAAAAATCCCTAAGTCCCGGGGTCACAATTTCAGCTAAAATCTGACTTTTTGCAATTCACTCAAAAATGGTGCCAAACGCTTGCAAATGCTCCCCTGAAAGGTTTGGCAGTCGAAACAGAAGGCTTTTTATCACAGGACAAGAAATCAGCCCTTGAAAACTTGACCGGCGGAAAAAGATATTTTTGAAAAAATCCGTAAGTCCCGGGGTCACAATTTCAGCTAAAATCTGACTTTTGGCAATTCACTCAAAAATGGTGCCAAACGCTTGCAAATGCTCCCCTGAAAGGTTTGACAGTCGAAACAGAAGGCTTTTTATCACAGGACAAGAAATCAGCCCTTGAAAACTTGACCAGCGGAAAAAGATTTTTTTGAAAAAATCCCTAAGCCCCGGGGTCACAATTTCAGCAAAAATCTGATTTTTGGCAATTCACTCAAAAATGGTGCCAAACGCTTGCAAATGCTCCCCTGAAAGGTTTGGCAGTCGAAACAGAAGGCTTTTTATCACAGGACAAGAAATCAGCCCTTGAAAACTTGACCGGCGGAAAAAGATTTTTTTGAAAATCCCTAAGCCCCGGGGTCACAATTTCAGCAAAAATCTGACTTTTGGCAATTTACTCAAAAATGGTGCCAAACGCTTGCAAATGCTTCCTTGAATGCTTTGGCAGTCGAAACAGAAGGCTTTTTATCACAGGACAAGAAATCAGCCCTTGAAAACTTGACCGGCGGAAAAAGATTTTTTTGAAAATCCCTAAGCCCCGGGGTCACAATTTCAGCAAAAATCTGACTTTTGGCAATTTACTCAAAAATGGTGCCAAACGCTTGCAAATGCTTCCTTGAATGCTTTGGCAGTCAAAACAGAAGGCTTTTTATCACAGGACAAGAAATCAGCCCTTGAAAACTTGACCGGCGGAAAAAGATTTTTTTGAAAAAATCCCTAAGCCCCGGGGTCACAATTTCAGCAAAAATCTGACTTTTGGCAATTCACTCAAAAATGGTGCCAAACGCTTGCAAATGCTCCCCTGAAAGCTTTGGCAGTCGAAACAGAAGGCTTTTTATCACAGGACAAGAAATCAGCCCTTGAAAACTTGACCGGCAGAAAAAGATTTTTTTTGAAAAAATCCCTAAGCCCCGGGGTCACAATTTCAGCAAAAATCTGACTTGGCAATTCACTCAAAAATGGTGCCAAATGCTTGCAAATGCTCCCCTGAAAGGTTTGGCAGTCGAAACAGAAGGCTTTTTATCACAGGACAAGAAATCAGCCGTTGAAAACTTGACTGGCGGAAAAACATTTTTTTTGAAAAAATCCCTAAGCCCCGGGGTCACAATTTCAGCAAAAATCTGACTTTTGGCAATTCACTCAAAAATGGTGCCAAACGCTTGCAAATGCTCCCCTGAAAGGTTTGGCAGTCGAAACAGAAGGCTTTTTATCACAGGACAAGAAATCAGCCCTTGAAAACTTCACCGGCGGAAAAAGATTTTTTTGAAAAAATACCTAAGTCCCGGGGTCACAATTTCAGCTAAAATCTGACTTTTTGCAATTCACTCAAAAATGGTGCCAAACGCTAGCAAATGGTCCCCTGAAAGCTTTGGCAGTCGAAACAGAAGGCTTTTTATCACAGGACAAGAAATCAGCCCTTGAAAACTTGACCGGCGGAAAAAGATTTTTTTGAAAAAATCCCTAAGCCCCGGGGTCACAATTTCAGCTAAAATCTGACTTTTGGCAATTCACTCAAAAATGGTGCCAAACGCTTGCAAATGCTACCTTGAATGCTTTGGCAGTCGAAACAGAAGGCTTTTTATCACAGGACAAGAAATCAGCCCTTGAATACTTGACCGGCGGAAAAAGATTTTTTTGAAAAAATCCCTACGTCCCGGGGTCACAATTTCAGCAAAAATCTGACTTTTAGCAATTCACTCAAAAATGGTGCCAAACGCTTGCAAATGCTCCCCTGAAAGGTTTGGGAGTCGAAACAGAAGGCTTTTTATCACAGGACAAGAAATCAGCCCTTGAAAACTTGACCGGCGGAAAAAGATTTTTTTGAAAATCCCTAAGCCCCGGGGTCACAATTTCAGCAAAAATCTGACTTTTGGCAATTCACTCAAAAATGGTGCCAAACGCTTGCAAATGCTTCCTTGAATGCTTTGGCAGTCAAAACAGAAGGCTTTTTATCACAGGACAAGAAATCAGCCCTTGAAAACTTGACCGGCGGAAAAAGATTTTTTTGAAAAAATCCCTAAGCCCCGGGGTCACAATTTCAGCAAAAATCTGACACTTGGAAATTCACTCAAAAATGGTGCCAAACGCTTGCAAATGCTCCCCTGAAAGGTTTGGCAGTCGAAACAGAAGGCTTTTTATCACAGGACAAGAAATCAGCCCTTGAAAACTTGACCGGCGGAAAAAGATTTTTTTGAAAAAATCCCTAAGCCCCGGGGTCACAATTTCAGCTAAAATCTGACTTTTTGCAATTCACTCAAAAATGGTGCCAAACGCTTGCAAATGCTCCCCTGAAAGGTTTGGCAGTCGAAACAGAAGGCTTTTTATCACAGGACAAGAAATCAGCCCTTGAAAACTTGACCGGCGGAAAAAGATATTTTTGAAAAAATCCCTAAGCCCCGGGGTCACAATTTCAGCAAAAATCTGACTTTTGGCAATTCACTCAAAAATGGTGACAAACGCTTGCAAATGCTCCCCTGAAAGGTTTGGCAGTCGAAACAGAAGGCTTTTTATCACAGGACAAGAAATCAGCCCTTGAAAACTTGACCGGCGGAATAAGATTTTTTTGAAAAAATCCCTAAGCCCCGGGGTCACAATTTCAGCAAAAATCTGACTTTTGGCAATTCACTCAAAAATGGTGCCAAACGCTTGCAAATGCTCCCCTGAAAGGTTTGGCAGTCGAAACAGAAGGCTTTTTATCACAGGACAAGAAATCAGCCCTTGAAAACTTGACCAGCGGAAAAAGATTTTTTTGAAAAAATCCCTAAGCCCCGGGGTCACAATTTCAGCAAAAATCTGACTTTTGGCAATTCACTCAAAAATGGTGCCAAACGCTTGCAAATGCTCCCCTGAAAGGTTTGGCAGTCGAAACAGAAAGCTTTTTATCACAGGACAAGAAATCAGCCCTTGAAAACTTGACCGGCGGAAAAAGATTTTTTTGAAAAAATCCCTAAGCCCCGGGGTCACAATTTCAGCAAAAATCTGACTTTTGGCAATTCACTCAAAAATGGTGCCAAACGCTTGCAAATGCTTCCTTGAATGCTTTGGCAGTCGAAACAGAAGGCTTTTTATCACAGGACAAGAAATCAGCCCTTGAAAACTTGACCAGCGGAAAAAGATTTTTTTGAAAAAATCCCTAAGCCCCGGGGTCACAATTTCAGCAAAAATCTGACTTTTGGCAATTCACTCAAAAATGGTGCCAAACGCTTGCAAATGCTCCCCTGAAAGGTTTGGCAGTCGAAACAGAAGGCTTTTTATCACAGAACAAGAAATCAGCCCTTGAAAACTTGACCGGCGGAAAAAGATTTTTTTGAAAAAATCCCTAAGCCCCGGGGTCACAATTTCAGCAAAAATCTGACTTTTGGCAATTCACTCAAAAATGGTGCCAAACGCTTGCAAATGCTTCCTTGAATGCTTTGACAGTCGAAACAGAAGGCTTTTTATCACAGGACAAGAAATCAGCCCTTGAAAACTTGACCGGCGGAAAAAGATTTTTTTGAAAAAATCCCTAAGCCCCGGGGTCACAATTTCAGCAAAAATCTGACTTTTGGCAATTCACTCAAAAATGGTGCCAAACGCTTGCAAATGCTCCCTTGAAAGGTTTGGCAGTCGAAACAGAAGGCTTTTTATCACAGGACAAGAAATCAGCCCTTGAAAACTTGACCGGCGGAAAAAGATTTTTTTGAAAATCCCTAAGCCCCGGGGTCACAATTTCAGCAAAAATCTGACTTTTGGCAATTCACTCAAAAATGGTGCCAAACGCTTGCAAATGCTCACCTGAAAGCTTTGGCGATGAAAACAGAAGTCTTTTTATCACAGGACAAGAAATCAGCCCTTGAAAACTTGACCGGCGGAAAAAGATTTTTTTGAAAATCCCTAAGCCCCGGGGTCACAATTTCAGCAAACATCTGACTTTTGGCAATTCACTCAAAAATGGTGCCAAACGCTTGCAAATGCTCCCCTGAAAGGTTTGGCAGTCGAAACAGAAGGCTTTTTATCACAGGACAAGAAATCAGCCCTTGAAAACTTGACCGGCGGAATAAGATTTTTTTGGAAAAATCCCTAAGCCCCGGGGTCACAATTTCAGCAAAAATCTGACTTTTGGCAATTCACTCAAAAATGGTGCCAAACGCTTGCAAATGCTTCCTTGAATGGTTTGACAGTCGAAACAGAAGGCTTTTTATCACAGGACAAGAAATCAGCCCTTGAAAACTTGACCAGCGGAAAAAGATTTTTTTGAAAAAATCCCTAAGCCCCGGGGTCACAATTTCAGCAAAAATCTGACTTTTGGCAATTCACTCAAAAATGGTGCCAAACGCTTGCAAATGCTCCCCTGAAAGGTTTGGTAGTCGAAACAGAAGCCTTTTTATCACAGGACAAGAAATCAGCCCTTGAAAACTTGACCGGCGGAAAAAGATTTTTTTGAAAAAATCCCTAACCCCCGGGGTCACAATTTCAGCAGAAATCTGACTTTTGGCAATTCACTCAAAAATGGTGCCAAACGCTTGCAAATGCTCCCCTGAAAGCTTTGGCAGTCGAAACAGAAGGCTTTTTATCACAGGACAAGAAATCAGCCCTTGAAAACTTGACCGGCGGAAAAAGATTTTTTTGAAAAAATCCCTAAGTCCCGGGGTCACAATTTCAGCAAAAATCTGACTTTTTGCAATTCACTCAAAAATGGTGCCAAACGCTTGCAAATGCTCCCCTGAAAGGTTTGGCAGTCGAAACAGAAGGCTTTTTATCACAGGACAAGAAATCAGCCCTTGAAAACTTGACCGGCGGAAAAAGATATTTTTGAAAAAATCCCTAAGTCCCGGGGTCACAATTTCAGCTAAAATCTGACTTTTGGCAATTCACTCAAAAATGGTGCCAAACGCTTGCAAATGCTCCCCTGAAAGGTTTGGCAGTCGAAACAGAAGGCTTTTTATCACAGGGCAAGAAATCAGCCCTTGAAAACTTGACCGGCGGAAAAAGATTTTTTTGAAAAAATCCCTAAGCCCCGGGGTCACAATTTCAGCAAAAATCTGACTTTTGGCAATTCACTCAAAAATGGTGCCAAACGCTTGCAAATGCTCCCCTGAAAGGTTTGGCAGTCGAAACAGAAGGCTTTTTATCACAGGACAAGAAATCAGCCCTTGAAAACTTCACCGGCGGAAAAAGATTTTTTTGAAAAAATCCCTAAGTCCCGGGGTCACAATTTCAGCTAAAATCTGACTTTTTGCAATTCACTCAAAAATGGTGCCAAACGCTTGCAAATGCTCCCCTGAAAGGTTTGGCAGTCGAAACAGAAGGCTTTTTATCACAGGACAAGAAATCAGCCCTTGAAAACTTGACCGGCGGAAAAAGATTTTTTTGAAAAAATCCCTAAGCCCCGGGGTCACAATTTCAGCTAAAATCTGACTTTTGGCAATTCACTCAAAAATGGTGCCAAACGCTTGCAAATGCTACCTTGAATGCTTTGGCAGTCGAAACAGAAGGCTTTTTATCACAGGACAAGAAATCAGCCCTTGAATACTTGACCGGCGGAAAAAGATTTTTTTGAAAAAATCCCTAAGTCCCGGGGTCACAATTTCAGCAAAAATCTGACTTTTGGCAATTCACTCAAAAATGGTGCCAAACGCTTGCAAATGCTCCCCTGAAAGCTTTGGCAGTCGAAACAGAAGGCTTTTTATCACAGGACAAGAAATCAGCCCTTGAAAACTTGACCGGCAGAAAAAGATTTTTTTTGAAAAAATCCCTAAGCCCCGGGGTCACAATTTCAGCAAAAATCTGACTTGGCAATTCACTCAAAAATGGTGCCAAATGCTTGCAAATGCTCCCCTGAAAGGTTTGGCAGTCGAAACAGAAGGCTTTTTATCACAGGACAAGAAATCAGCCGTTGAAAACTTGACTGGCGGAAAAACATTTTTTTTGAAAAAATCCCTAAGCCCCGGGGTCACAATTTCAGCAAAAATCTGACTTTTGGCAATTCACTCAAAAATGGTGCCAAACGCTTGCAAATGCTCCCCTGAAAGGTTTGGCAGTCGAAACAGAAGGCTTTTTATCACAGGACAAGAAATCAGCCCTTGAAAACTTCACCGGCGGAAAAAGATTTTTTTGAAAAAATACCTAAGTCCCGGGGTCACAATTTCAGCTAAAATCTGACTTTTTGCAATTCACTCAAAAATGGTGCCAAACGCTAGCAAATGGTCCCCTGAAAGCTTTGGCAGTCGAAACAGAAGGCTTTTTATCACAGGACAAGAAATCAGCCCTTGAAAACTTGACCGGCGGAAAAAGATTTTTTTGAAAAAATCCCTAAGCCCCGGGGTCACAATTTCAGCTAAAATCTGACTTTTGGCAATTCACTCAAAAATGGTGCCAAACGCTTGCAAATGCTACCTTGAATGCTTTGGCAGTCGAAACAGAAGGCTTTTTATCACAGGACAAGAAATCAGCCCTTGAATACTTGACCGGCGGAAAAAGATTTTTTTGAAAAAATCCCTACGTCCCGGGGTCACAATT